>NC_064615.1:831700983-832004013 GCF_023898315.1 Schistocerca nitens
ACAATACGCACAGACTGTCTTCCATCTTGCATTGTCACCCCAGTCTCACAGCAGTGGATTCAAACCTGAAAATAAAACAATCTTGTTACAAGCACCTACTTTAAGCACTCGGTGCATTCTTTTTCTTGGTTCCTAAATCATTTAAACAATTCTTAGTTTTTGATAATGAAAAGAATTGTTGATGGGGAAATAAATATCTTGGTTAACTGATGTTACAGTATGGTAAACATTTACACATGGTGCAGTTTAGGTACCCAGCACACTGATCAGTTAGTGACCATACATACTAATTTAAACTGTTATTTTATTGCACTTTTTGTACATTTTAAATTGTTTTCCTTGCTTTGCACATTGATTCACAAAACTGATGCCACAACAGAAATGGCACATGTGATAACATTATGTAACTCCAGGCCATGTGTTGCTATAATGTAATGTGTATCATTACAGCCTCATGACTGCAGTTCAATTTTGGGGGCAACTAATATTCTATATCTACATCTAATATTCATCTCTAAAAATGTTGTTGTGAGCTTATTGTGTATGAAGTGTTCATTGTGACTAATTGAATTGTACTTTTTCTCTTTCTATTTAAGTCCACACTGCTGATTTCCTCTATATATGTGAACAGTTTATTAAGTTTTAATAGTATGTAGATATATGTTGGCATTTCATTTGCTCATATGCCTTTGGCAATTTTCCAACTATTATTTATTAATAATTTTCTTCTTCTGTCTACATTTGCAGAACCTGAAGAACATCAGTTGGTGGGCCTGGACTGTCTGTCTCTATTGGAAGACTTCAGTATATCATTTCACATAATTAATTTCACACTGTATCACTTGGCACTCAATCAAGAACTGCAGTCAAGTGTGAGGACAGAAGTTCAAAAATATAACACTTCACCTACATATGAGACTGTGGTCAGCATGAAGCAACTGGATATGATTGTAAAAGGTACTCCCAATTCTCTTCTCTTACAGCAATAGCTCAAGTTTTAACAAATAAGAACAACTTTGAGATTTTATTATAACAATGTTCATAAAAAAGCTCATTCTCTCTACTGCACAGACAAATGAAAATACTTATTTTATCAGTTACATTTTTTAAATGTGTACATAATAGAACAATATATTATAAAACAGTAATAGAGGAAAATGGATGTGAAGCATTAATATTTAGAAAGAAAGATGAGGAAAAATTGCTAGTATTTGAAAGAAAAACACTAAGAAAAAATTTTGGTCCAGTATCTGATGAAGATAACATGGAATGGAGGATAAGGAAAAATGAGGAATTAAGAGAGCTGTACAAACACCGTAATGTCATAGATGTGATAAAGAAGATAATGTTGAACTGGGCAGGCCATATAGCAAGAATGACAGAAAACATAGTACCTTAAATAGCATTTGGAAGGTTAATAAATGGAACAAGAGGAAGAGCAAGACCCAGGAGTAGGTGGAGAGATAACATCTGGGAGGACACGACTCGGATGAACACAAACACTGAATACACAAACAGTTTATTCGACAGAAGAAAATGGAAGAGGCTTGTTGAACGGGCATATAGTCGATAAGGGCCTTACCACTTGTAAATAGTAATAAATAACAGGGAAATTAAAACTGAGACATTTGGGTTTTTGGAGTCATCCTGCAAAAGAAGAAACTTAGTGAGGTGACACAGTAGTAAGACATTGGGCTCTTATTTGGGAAGACGGTAGTCTAAATCCCTTTCGGGCCATTGAGATTTATTTTTTATGTTGTTTCCCCTAAATCATTAAGGTCAATTCCTGCATGTCATGTATGATGGCTATAGTCATGTATGTACTTCAGTCGACAATTAGGTTTAAAGTACCATTGTATTTCATTGCACATCCTCGAACAAAGATTATCATTACAACTATAGCAAATACAGAGAATCTGCAACTGTGTTTAAATTGAAATTTATCCTTTATTTCACAGTCTCAGCTGTACATTTATTTTTAAGATGACTAATTTTGATCAGTATTTCAATATTTTGAGAAGGAAAGTTGATACTCACCATATAGTGGAAATGCTGAGTCGCAGAAAGGCACAACTAAAAGACTCTCACAATTATAGCTTTCGGCCATTGAGGCCTTCATCAACACTAGATATCTATAGAATAATAGAAATCTATAGAATAGAATCTATAGAATAATACACTCCTGGAAATGGAAAAAAGAACACATTGACACCGGTGTGTCAGACCCACCATACTTGCTCCGGACACTGCGAGAGGGCTGTACAAGCAATGATCACACGCACGGCACAGCGGACACACCAGGAACCGCGGTGTTGGCCGTCGAATGGCGCTAGCTGCGCAGCATTTGTGCCACGCCGCCGTCAGTGTCAGCCAGTTTGCCGTGGCATACGGAGCTCCATCGCAGTCTTTAACACTGGTAGCATGCCGCGACAGCATGGACGTGAACCGTATGTGCAGTTGACGGACTTTGAGCGAGGGCGTATAGTGGGCATGCGGGAGGCCGGGTGGACGTACCGCCGAATTGCTCAACACGTGGGGCATGAGGTCTCCACAGTACATCGATGTTGTCGCCAGTGGTCGGCGGAAGGTGCACGTGCCCCTCGACCTAGGACGGACCGCAGCGACGCACGGATGCACGCCAAGACCGTAGGATCCTACGCAGTGCCGTAGGGGACCGCACCGCCACTTCCCAGCAAATTAGGGACACTGTTGCTCATGGGGTATCGGCGAGGACCATTCGCAACCGTCTCCATGAAGCTGGGCTACGGTCCCGCACACCGTTAGGCCGTCTTCCGCTCACGCCCCAACATCGTGCAGCCCGCCTCCAGTGGTGTCGCGACAGGCGTGAATGGAGGGACGAATGGAGACGTGTCGTCTTCAGCGATGAGAGTCGCTTCTGCCTTGGTGCCAATGATGGTCGTATGCGTGTTTGGCGCCGTGCAGGTGAGCGCCACAATCAGGACTGCATACGACTGAGGCACACAGGGCCAACACCCAGCATCATGGTGTGGGGAGCGATCTCCTACACTGGCCGTACACCACTGGTGATCGTCGAGGGGACACTGAATAGTGCACGGTACATCCAAACCGTCATCGAACCCATCGTTCTACCATTCCTAGACCGGCAAGGGAACTTGCTGTTCCAACAGGACAATGCACGTCCGCATGTATCCCGTGCCACCCAACGTGCTCTAGAAGGTGTAAGTCAACTACCCTGGCCAGCAAGATCTCCGGATCTGTCCCCCATTGAGCATGTTTGGGACTGGATGAAGCGTCGTCTCACGCGGTCTGCACGTCCAGCACGAACGCTGGTCCAACTGAGGCGCCAGGTGGAAATGGCATGGCAAGCCGTTCCACAGGACTACATCCAGCATCTCTACGATCGTCTCCATGGGAGAATAGCAGCCTGCATTGCTGCGAAAGGTGGATATACACTGTACTAGTGCCGACATTGTGCATGCTCTGTTGCCTGTGTCTATGTGCCTGTGGTTCTGTCAGTGTGATCATGTGATGTATCTGACCCCAGGAATGTGTCAATAAAGTTTCCCCTTCCTGAGACAATGAATTCACGGTGTTCTTATTTCAATTTCCAGGAGTGTAGAAATCCAATATCTATTGTTGACAAAGGCCTTAATGGCCAAAAGCTATAATTGTGATAGTCATTTTGTTGTGGCTATCTGCGACTCAGCATCTCTGCTATATGGTGAGCACCAACTTCCTTCTCATAATATTGTTACATTCCATCCTGGATTTTCCATTGTTTGATCAATATTTGTTCATCAGTTTTATACTTCCATTGTTTTACACTTGCATTATTTTACTGTTAATTTTATTTTACATTCTGTAATTTTATCGTAAGTTTATCTTTTTTAAACAAGTTACACAAAAAAATTATTCACTGCATGTAAATCAGTTACACTCATGTGAGCCTTCTCAGGCTTCCTTCCTGTCATCTCTTGCATACCCATTTTCCCTTACTCTTTCTCCCTAACCATCACCCCTGCCATTTATGTATTTATATGGTGTGATCAAAAAGTAAATGAAAGGTTTTAATTTCACAGGGTTTATATGCCCGATTTTCAGAAAAAAAAAATCCTGTTGGTGCACCTGTTCCTGATGTATGTTTGCATTTTCAGCTGTCTTGAATATTTAAGATGTTTTTGGCAGTCAAAATGGTTATATGTGATTCTGAGAGCTCGGCGAATTTTCACTTTAAAAAAATATGGATCAAAGAATTTATTTTAAATTTTTATTGAAAAATGAAATGAAATGCACCGCCACATTCAAAATGTTAACTGTGGCTTTTGGCAGGTCTGCTTTGAGTAAGATGAGAGTTTAAAGTGGTATAAACATTCAAAGAGGGTCGAGAAGATGTTGAAGATGACAACCAACCTGGGATAGTGCAACAATTACTGATGACAATGTTGAAGAAGTAAAGAAAACGGTTCTGGAAAATCAATGAATCACCATCAGGGAGGTTTCTGATGATGTTGGCGTATCCTCATGCCAAGCAGTTTTTTTGGAAGTTTTGGCCATGAAATGTGTAAGAGCAAAGTTTGTTCCAAAATTACTGAATTTCAACCAAAAACAATGTTGTGTAGACATCACTCAGGTATTGCAAATGAAGATGACAACAATCCAGAACTTCTAAAGAAGGATATAGCAGGTGACAAAGTGGGTATATGGGTACGATATCAAAATGAAGGCCCAGTTATCTCAATAGAAACTTCCTGAAGAGCCAAAACCGAAAAAGTTCAACATGTCAATCACATATAAAGGTTCTTCTCACTCTTTTATTCAATTACAATGGGATAGTGCAACATGAGTTCCTGCCTTATGGTCATATAGTCAGTAAGGAATACTACCTGGATGTTAAGCACTGTTTGTGTCAAGTAATGCAAAGAAAATGACGAGAATGTGGCAAAACCACTTGTGAAAATTGCATTAGGATAATGCTCCTGCTCACATCTCAATGCTTGATCATGATTTTTTTCACAAAAACAAAACCATTATGTGTATCCCCTTGTTTTTATGAATATTAAATCTTGATGGTAAATTAAATTAAATTATTGATTAGTGATTTAATTCATTAATACTTTATGTCAGATGCTGCAGAAAAATTAAGATAACAAAAATTAGCAGTCAAAGTCCAGACTCTAGAATGGATTATTACAAAATCTGCAACAGAATATATCACTTTGATGTTAATTATTGAGGAAGGTAATTAGTTTGAGGTAATTTAAAATCCTTTACAGGAAAGTTGGAATGCTTAACTTTCAAATAGTGTAGGTCACTCTTCTCAAATATAAATATTAGCTCATAGGTCTTTGCATGTAATTAACTGTAATTATAACTTCAGTTAACAGTAACTTTTAATTAACAGTGGCCTAGTGGCAGTGGACCTTTCCACCAATATTGTACCCATCACCAAAACTTGCATATGTTACCATAAATAGTACTAACCCACATATTTCAGATGTTCTCTCTTTCATTACCTCTGCTGCTGCACAACCCTTTTATAGATTTCATGCTTGCTGGTTACTTCAGATCTTTAACAATACTTTTAAGTACTTCCACATTTTTGTATTCTGATTCCTGTTCTGTTTCACATTTACATTGCCTTTTGGCCGGAAGAAATTTATTATGACTGGCACAAAATTCTCCTTATTATTACTATACACATAAACCAAAAATAATATGTCATAAAATTTAGCAAAATGTATTCAATGAGTATTGCATATGCTTCCATCCTCTTATATTTCTTACCTCATCATTAATCCAGTATAAACTAATACCACAAAATAAACTTTACTCATACACATTCCTATAGCTAAGATCACACGAATGTTGAAGACAATTACTGATCAAATTCAAAGAGGTTGAGTGATTCAGAAAAGAGCAAGAATGAAATCAGACAGTGAACCCACACGTATTGGTGTTTTTACAGTTAATTTGACCCGCTGCCCTTCTAACTAGTTTTGAATTACTAAATGAACTTCCACGTTTACTCTATAAAACATTTGGCAGACGAATACAAACACAACAAAATTTCTGAACATCCAACCTCCACCAAAGACAACAGCAATGAACATTACATCTACTTTAACAGCTGCCCTCTATACATTCATACTGAACATTACTCTCTGCATTTTTACACTGAAACTCATTTTTTGAAAACTGTCTACTTTGCTGCTTGTGTCTGTATATGTGTGGATGGATATGTGTGTGCGCGAGTGTATACCCGTCCTTTTTTCCCCCTAAGGTAAGTCTTTCCGCTCCCGGGATTGGAATGACTCCTTACCCTCTCCCTTAAAACCCACATCCTTTCGTCTTTCCCTCTCCTTCCCTCTTTCCTGATGAGGCAACAGTTTGTTGCGAAAGCTTGAATTTTGTGTGTCTGTTTGTGTTTGTTTGTGTGTCTATCGACGTGCCAGCGCTTTTGTTTGGTAAGTCACATCATCTTTGTTTTTAGATATAAAAATAGGAATGTGTAAGATTTAACTGTATTTTTGGGTAGCTCATGCAAAGATGTCAGTAAAACTGAAAAGGAATGTGCCGTTGGAAAGAAATTTTAATATTGACAGCAAAGTAGACAGTTTTCAAAAAATGAGTTTCAGTGTAAAAATGCAGAGAGTAATGTTCAGTATGAATGTATAGATATATTTTTTCCCACGTGGAATGTTTCCTTCTATTATATACATTCCTATTTTTCTCATACATCATACGTAAATTTCATTACACTTTTCTTTCAACCAAACAGGATAAACTATTTTGCACAAAATTCCCAATTTTTTCCACACTGAATCAGTAAATAGTCACCTCTGCTGTCTAAGTTTGACATAAAAGCTTCAAGTGTCATTTTGGCTTAATGTAACTACAATTTGTGATGTGGCAAACATCCCACTGGTAATCAATTTCTTCTCACACTTGTTGCACCAAACTAAGCTTAACTTGTGCAATAGCAGCATAGATTTGATTTTCTAGGTGGACTAAATTGTGTGGTAGAGGAGGAACATACATTACAGTCTTTAACGAAACCCCAGAAAAAGAAATCCAGTAGTGTGAAGTCTGAGGAGCAAGGTGGCCATGCAATTGGCCCTTCACAGACATTTTAATTGAGTATGATGGTGGGCACTCCTGGGGGTGGAATGGGGTAGTGATGTACTTTGTGAATCAACCTTGAGATTGTGTGCTATAGAACATCTGCCGATACTGTAAGTTATCTCAATAAATTTCTATATCATTCCAAAACCTGATCATAAATAACTAATTTTGTAACCTTGTTAGGATGGACTGGAGATAGATAGTGGTAGGGGAGGGAAGGGGGGAGGGGGGGAAGGACTAAGGACTTAGGTCAGGGAAGAAGCAAATAAGGCGGAAGTAGGATATGGCAGGCATCGACAGGAAAACAGGTAAGGGATGGTGGGGGGAGAGAGAGGGCAGGGGCAGGAATAAGGAATTGGAAGGAAAGGTAGCATGACGGGACAGGGAGGGAGGAATGTTATACCAATGATAAATTTTCACTGAATTGTATATAATAAGTATAGGAGTATCATTGAAGATGTTACTGGGAGGTGGATTAGTGTCAAGGTCTGGTGTGCTGGCCCTTCTGTGGATGGTTTTTAAGGTGGTTTTCCATCTGCCTTGGTGAATGCGGGCTGGTTCCCCTTATTCCACCTCAATTCCACTATGTCGGCGATTGCTGTCCAAACACTGTTTCTAAGTACGTGTACACCATAATTTCTCTGCCACACATTGGAGTTACACTCATCTGGTGTGAGACGTTCCCAGGGCTGGGGGTGAGGGGGGGTGGGGGGTTGCCCACTGGGGGCTGAACCACATAATAACCCTGGGTTCAGTGTGGGGTGGCAGTGAGGTGAGTGGACTGCTGTAGCCTGTTGTGGGTTTGTGTACCACTAAAAGCTATGGCAGGGATGAAGCCTCTCTGTCATTTCTAGGTCCCCATTCAATACAATACGATGTAACTTTTACTACACATGTTCTCATGCATTGCCTTAAAATTCATATCATGTTGTTTCATGAACTGCACCAATTATAAATTCACATACTCTTTCCTCAGACTCTTGCCTTTTCCTGATACTGGTTATATGGCTCTTGCTTAATGTTAATTTGTTCTATCAACTTGGAACTGTCTTCCAATCTTACGCAATTGCAGTCAATGGGTGAAGCTCTTGGAATTTGATCTGTAATTTGACTAGTATTAGCCTCATCATAAGAAGTTAGGTCTAGCTGTATCTAAACCCATTCTTTCAAGTTCTTATTTAATTACTACTTTATACTCACCTACAGAGTTAAATTTCTCAGTTCTGTCCCTAAGAACATGGTCTTTCTCATATCCATCCACACCGAAAACACTGCCCTTTGTCATACTATTACTTATTTTTACTAACAAACTCTGGTAATCAAATACAATGTCAGTTTACCTTTCTAAGTTTCCACATGAGTTGTGATTGCTGTCATGTCATCTGATAGATATGTTACACATGTTACCGGATTGTCTCAGCTATACTGCTTTGTTGACATCTGATATGCTCTGCACTGATTGGCTGATGATGATATCAGGCAGTCCTGCTCTGCCATTGGTCAAATTTTTTTCTCTGTATAATGGCACCCACTTCTGTTTGTACTTCAAACAACACAATTTTGCACTTCCCAAAAATGGATGGTGCACTTTCCAATCCACAGTTCAAACACAGTGTTAGTTCATTTGTGCCACTCTAAAATGTTTATGCTGTCCAAAAGTCACTTCACGACTGTTTATAAATATACTGTCCAAAAAATAGTTCTCTGTTTTGCCAAATTTTGCAAAGCATATGAGTCCCAACTGTGCCAGGGCAGAAAAATCCTCACCCAATAAGGGCACCACACATGACAGAACTGACCTGAATTCCGTAGTCTCGACCTCAGTAGCACCAGTCTTCTTTGCCTTGAAGCTGAAACTAAATTATTGCAGGATGGTGTTTGCTCACTGATGAACATGACACTGTATTTTAGATAAGATGAACCCACACATTTTATTCCTTTCAAAGATCATTTATTAATTATATCAACCAGTTGTTACACTAACCAACAATTTATTAGTACAAGTTTACAGGACAGCCCACATGCAGTGGCATAGTTTTCAATTGTGGCACAAAAAAAAAAACAATTCACATTTATCTAAAAATGACACAGTTCACATTTACCCTAGTCCTTTAGTGATTTGTCTAGGATGATTATACTCTGAGTATTTCATTTAAGTGAGTCCATCACACAAGTCAATGAGTCCAACAACAGTTCACTCCTAAAGGTTTAATGGAACTAAATTTCTTTCTTGGTGAATGGTTTCATGCAATGAACTTTCACAGGCTAAAACAGTGTGCCAGATTGAAAACGTGAGTCAATACTCACAAATGGTAGCTGACCCACATTCTGCCTCAATCTAACTCACAATAGTTCATCAAGAATATTTAACACAGTGAGCTAGAAATAAAAGATTTCAAGTCTTGAAAAATCCGCAAGATTGTGAGAATGCAACTCTGTGAAACAACTATTCTCTAACCTAACAGTGCTAGCCTGGCAGAGTTCATGAAGTAGCCTCTGTGAAGTTAGAAACTGAAGAAAACAAATAGTTGCAGAGTCAATAGCAAGAATAATGTCCATGAAGATCAGTTTCTGTGTTTATTTCAAATCAGGCAAATATTTTTGCCTGCCCAGGAAATTTTAACTTGACAAATATTTCTCCAGAGGTAGAAGTTCAACTCCCAAAATCCTGTCTGTGGGAAAATTTCCATGATTAAACCTACCATATTTTACTTCCAGTTGTAAATGAGAGAATACCATCAGATCAGTCTTCAAAAACCTTCTCTGAAGTTTCATCTGGAGGGGCTTGATGATTCTACAAGTGTTGACCTGGAGCGTGGGCAGGAGGACTGCGACACTAATATGCTTTCTACACAAAAAAAGAGGATAAACTGTGTAAAGAAAATAATTATATTGCAGTCAGTTATAACAGATAACTCTGCCCAGACAAAATTGTTGGTTCTGTCACAAAAGATGGAATCATAATTATAATTCATGTCATTGGGTTCCTGTGCTATTCTTTGGCCTGATAAAATAGCATACCATAATTATAAATAAGAACAAGGAATTTTGAATATTGTATCATCTGTCTCCACTAAAATCTGGCTTTCAGCTTACAAATCCATATTGTGGCAAATATTTTTAAGATGAGGGCTGTACTGAAAGCTAAGTCCCAAACAACAGTGGAATGGTCAAGTGCTGTGCTTTCATGCTCAGGATTGATATTTTCACTGCAGAAATGAATTCTTCACTAAACCATTTTTGACTATGCTGCCAGCAAATGAACACTGACCTTTCGTATAAAATGTGAAATTAATATATTATCACTTTTTTACTCTATAATAGGTTCATCTATATATATCTTCATTCATCATAATTCAGCATTTTCCAGTTTTATTATAATGGTGCTTATACATTGAGAAATGTGACAAACATCATGCTGCCTTGGGTAATATGGTAGTGAACCAAAGCTGGATTACAACCACGTACTGGATTAATAAACATTGATCTGATACACCAGCCAGTCTTTGTGTGGTTTTGAGGCAGTGTTTTTCTCTTCCCTGGCAAATGCTTGACTGATTCTTGATTTCCATCATAGAAATATAACATAGGAATTGTTAAAATGTGAAAACTTGTAGTACAAGCCTGTGTTTCAAAATAACCAAGGAACCTATTACCCATTCAACATACATCTCACATAGTGACTATGATGGTAAAATTAGACACATCTGATCTTAGACAGAGTGATGCTAAAGTTTTTTTTCACCTACCCCTTGGAATGGCATAGGAGAAAGGGGGGGGGGGGGGGGGGGGAATAGGGCTCATGGTAAGTCTCCCTTGACCTGTGGTTCTGGGTGACTTTTCCATGACTCCCCCCATTTCTTAAAACTTAGCAGTCCTTTTTCTTCAACCCTTTCCCTTCCTTTTCAACACTTCTGCTAGAAAGATCAGCCACTGGTTCCAAACGCTTACCCGTTTCCTTGACTTTTTTGTGTTTGTGTTTTCTTCTGCAGTTGCTTGGTGATCAGATATTTTTTATCTATACAATTATATTATATTATATTATATTTAGAAAACATAACTCAGTTGATGCACCTTCTTCTTCTTCTTTCTCAATAGCTCAAATGAGAAAATATAGATAAGATGAATATTAAAATGACAGTATGTGATCATCAAATTTATTTATTGTAATCTTGTATTACTAAAATTATAACAATACTACATTATTACAGAGACATTGCGCATGTATCCAGTCTTTGGCTTTTTGGGGTGTAAGACTACAGCAGACTGCAAATTGCCTGGAACTGATGTAACAATCCCTGCTGACACATGGGTTGCAGTTTCTGTTTGGGGGCAGCATATGGATACAGCATTTCATCCTAATTCAACTACTTACAACCCAGAACGCTTTTCTGAGAAAGATAAACTGCATATTGAAGAATATACATACATGCCATTTGGAGTCAGGAAGAATAATGATACAGGTATGTATAGACTGCTATGTGAAATCTGGAAAGTGCGACATTTTAGATTCACATGTAGTAGTAGGAGCAGGTGCAGGAGCAGCAGCAGAAGCTTTATTCATCTGTAGATCTCTTTTTACAAGGATATAGGACATGTCAAAGTATTTACAAGTTTATAATAGAGGGAAACATTCCACGCGGGAAAAATATATTTAAAAACAAAGATGATGTGACTTACCATACGAAAGTGCTGGCAGGTCGATAGAAACACAAACAAACACATACATACATACACACATATCCATCCGCACATACACAGACACAAGCAGACATTTTGCTTGTGTCTTTGTATGTGCGGATGGATATGTGTGTGTGAGAGTGTATACCTGTCCTTTTTTCCCCCTAAGGTAAGTCTTTCCGCTCCCGGGATTGGAATGACTCCTTACCCTCTCCCTTAAAACCCACATCCTTTCGTCTTTCCCTCTCCTTCCCTCTTTCCTGACGAAGCAACCATTGGTTGCGAAAGCTAGAATTTTGTGTGTATGTATGTGTTTGTTTGTGTTTCTATTGACCTGCCAGTGCTTTCGTATGGTAAGTCACATCATCTTTGTTTTTAAATATATTTACAAGTTTAGATCAATTTAAAATAAGCTAATTCATTTACACATATATTTACAGACTTCTTAGAGACAATCTATAGATTTACTCCTGGTATACAATACTTTTTTTACAAATAACTTATTAAATAATGTAATGCCACATTATTCACTCATATCTCACAATAAGTCAATGCACACACTATACACACATTGTTTCACAACACTTCATTCACTGAAAAAACTCTCTCTCTCTCTCTCTCTCTCTCTCTCTCTCTCTCTCTGGTGATCTCTGGGCCATTTACTGTCCTGAAAAAGTGAGTCAGCATCCCTCCATAATGAGTGAGATGTTGAGCTCAGAAAGAAGTGTTAGTATTGTGCTATGTATAGCTTGGGAGTAAGTATTTCTAGAAAGGAAAAACAAAAAAACATAAGGTGAAGGTGTTACATGGAATGTTGAATGTTTTATAATCATTATTATTATTATTATCATTATTTGTGTAGCATTTTTTGTCAAACCCCTACTCTGTTTTAGCTAAGTAATTCTTCAATGTATAAAATGTATTGCATAACAGGTACCTTTTAGCTGCCTTTTTAAATAAGTGTATTTTTGCAATTTCTTTAATCTCTTCTGGTAATTTATTGTACGGTTTTATACCTTGGTAGAAAATGCTGTTTTGTGTTTTATGTTTATTTTTTCTTGGTTAATGTAAGTTGGGTCTATCTCTTGTTGCATGGTCATGGACAGAGCTGTTTGTGCAGTAATTACCGATGTTATTTTAGACGTGTACAACTGACTGGTAAATGTATTCACATGGAGCAGTTAAAATCCCCAGTGTTTTGAACAGATCTTTACAATGAGCTCAACTAGTATTTTTGGTTATTATTCTTATGGCTCTTTACCAGAGTTCAAAAATTGTGTTCATATTTTGTGCGTTTGTTCCCCAAAAAAGAATGCCATAACTAAGAATTGAGTGTACACATGAATAATATGAAACTAAAAGACACTGCATGTTACACACTGATGACAGGATTCTAAGGGCATAACATGCTGATGACATTCTGTTTGCAAGTACCTTTGTATGTTCACACCACTTCAACTGAGAATCAATATTTATTCCTAGAAATTTTGCATTTGTTACACAGTCTACAGAGGTGCCATCTATATTTAATTTAACATTGTCATTTTTCCTCTTCAAACTGAAATTCATGGCATTGGTTTTCTTTATGTTCAATGTCACTTTATTGCTTATTGACCAATCATAAACTTCCTTGAGAGTTTCATTTGCTTTCCCAGCAAACGTGTTTTCTTGTTTTTTCAGTGACTATAATATTGCTGTCATCAGTGAAGAGAATTTTTTCACCAGGAGTAACAATCAGATGGTACATAGTTGGTGTAAATATCAACCATTTAAGCAGACAACACCAAAAATGTTTCATCACTATCCTATCCTTTGTCACTATGGCTTCTCTGATTTATATTCCTTTTACAAATAGGTCACCCTCACTTTAGATGTTTCCCACACATACTCTGTTGAATTTTAATACATGCTGTTATTGGGAATACGATGGGTACTTTTATCATACATTTACCATAGCTTTCTATTAATATACCTGATATCTTGTCGTGTGTTCAACATCTCCACACCTGTGACCGAATATTCACTTTGTTTCAATGCTAAGTGGAGCTGCTACTCATTCTACCCCCTTCTTTCATTTCTTGCTCACTGCTTTTATTTTGTCTCCTTATCAGACTGTTTGTTGTAAAATCTAATGATGATTTTTATATTTAATTTGTTGTTACGAGGTACTGTTCCACTTAGTTACACAAAATATGGATATCAATCAAACATAAGCCAGACACATAGCACATGGACAGATTTAGCTGTTTCAAATAATTGTTTACCGGTTATGCAGTACAACTCTAGTTTATTTATTTTGTATGAACTATTAACATCAATAGCATGCAAAATGCTCTGAGAGGAACTAGATAAAATTAAGTCAGTTATTCAGACTATGCAAATTACAATTACTTCCATTCATTTTGCAGGAATTATGTTGGGTCTAATGCACAGTAAAATTGCTCTTGTGCATGTTTTATCAAAGTACTCCATCGATATCTGTGAAGAAACTCCAGAAATACTGAATCTCAACAGCACATACTTCTTAAGAAATGCAGCCAATGGGATTCCTCTCAAATTAAGGAAAATCTGTTGAGATCTCAGTCATAATGGACAAAATCCTCAACACTGAATGCAAGTGTGATTCTAAGATGAGTGTGTCCACAAAAAAAACTGCATGAAAAGAATTGCCATCATGGACACTGGAGTGGAATTTTTCAGTGAAGTCAAGAAGGGCTGGCTGTTGAAAGTCTGAAGAAAAAAGTAACTTACTGTCGACAACCGTGCACGAAGTTTGAAACTACAGTTGTGACTATGTATATTAATGTTGTTGACAAACTGTGTGTGTTCTACATTCTTGCCCAATTCATCAATCTATTGTGGGATTCCTTCCTTCCATCCTTCCACCTCCTCCTCCATCTT
This sequence comes from Schistocerca nitens, assembly GCF_023898315.1. Taxonomy (NCBI): domain Eukaryota; kingdom Metazoa; phylum Arthropoda; class Insecta; order Orthoptera; family Acrididae; genus Schistocerca; species Schistocerca nitens. The sequence continues at coordinate 831,715,669 of NC_064615.1, forward strand.
CTTCTTCTTCTTCTTCTTCTTCTTCTTGCACCAAAAAAATTGGAAAGTTTTCTTTTGTGGACAAAGGACAGTGTAATCCAATTGAGGAGCAGATTCAATAATATGGCAGGAGTTAAGGAAACCAGTACAAAGTAAAGCATGTCTTTCTGCACTATGTTCAAAATTATATTATTGTATTGGTTCTCTAACATACAGTAGCAGTATGTGCATCACATACTGGACAAGTTTAGCTACATACAAGGAAAGTGCAAACATATAAGATCAAGGCGATCAGATAGCTGCAGTATTTCTAGGTGCCTGAAAAGAATTTGACTCAGTAACATATCCAACCCTATAAATGAGAGTACAAACCTGTGAGGTATCAACCAAAATTTATGACTGAATTGAGGATTTCTTTGTACTGAGGGCACAATGTAGCAGCAGCTTGAGGCATGCCTCAAGAAAGCATGTTGTGACACTTACTGTTCACAGCATACATTAACAGCCTGGCAGACAATATTAACTGCAACCTCACATTGTTTGCAGATGATGCAGTTAACCATAATTAAATACTAAATGAAAAAGGCTGCACAAATATTCAGTTAGATCTCTAAAGAACTTTGAAGTGGTGCAAAGATTGGCAACATGCTTTAACTATTCATAAACGTAAAACTGTGCACTTCATGAAATACGAAAAAGTAATATCCTATGACTACAATATCAATGATTCACAACTGGATTTAGTCATCTCATACAAATACCTAAGTGTACCAGTTTGTCCGGATATGAAAGGCAATGATCACATAGGCTCAGTCACATGTCAAGCAGCCGACACTTCCATTTACTGGTAGAATACCATGAAATGCCATCAGTCTACAAAGAAGAGTGCTTACAACACACTTGTGCATCCCATCTTAGAATGTTACTTAATTGCGTGGGACCCATACCAAATAGAACTAATAGTAGATATTAAGAAGCGGTATACAGTCGCACAGCTGTCTGAACCATGTGAAGTGGCCAAAGCTTAGAGGTAGACATTAACTATCCCATAAAAACCTATACATGATACTGCAGTGACGTACCACTTTTCCCTAAGCATGATGTAGAGGCAGTATGGATATCTTTTGACATAATAAACATAAATGAAAGTGTCTGGAACTCATATAAAATGTCCCTATACTGTAACGACATGCTGCAAATGGTAGCTGCCAGTAGCCATCAGTTAAACAAATGGTGCTCGTCTAAGTTACCCTGCTAAACTTGACAAAGACTTACTTTGTAAGCAATGCATGGTCTCACACTTAGGCATCTAAAACTAAACTAATTGCCCCATCAGTTATTTACCCTACTAGAAAAGTATTATTGTAGCTACTTCAAGACCACTCAATATCATCACCTGCTTCCATAAGATTAAAAAAGAGTGGTTCTCGACTTTTAATCTTTAATTTACATGTGAAACCTGAAATTATAACCAATCAGTTGGCAGAAACATCCTCAAGTTCCACTAACAACACTTCCTGAATATCTGGACTGTATTTCCTGGAATTCATGGTCAAAATCAAGTGCAAATTTTAATGGACACAGATCACCCCCCCCCCCCCACACACACACACACACACACACACACACACACACACACACACACACACACACACACACACACACACATCTTTTGTTTCATACAGTAATTTTCTTACAAATTTTATTTGAAAGTGTCCTTAGTCTGTTGTTGATTGGAGCTTCACTTGTTTCTTGATTAAAGTACCGTCAACTGGGGCTACATTGGCCCAATCATTTGCAATTTCTAGTTCAATTCTGTAATATTTAGAATAAATCTGTAACAATAATTTCACAAAAAAATTGTTTTATTTAACAGATGTTTACTCAACTATTACACCACATTAACACCTTCTGCAGACCTTTTTGGTAACTGATTTTATGTTTTCAAAAAGTGGGCCAATTTTGTACCAAAGTGGAGCTACTTTGTCCCAATAAATTTTTTTCCTGATTAATAACCCTTTTCATCATTTTGGTTCAATTGTACATCTGATTATAGGGAATTGTGATAATACAGCAACAAAACATAGCAATATTTCAAGGAATTTTAGTTTATTTACAAGAAAATTCTGAACTGAACAAATCCATTACCTGTACATGCATACAACAAATATTATTGCTACACATTACAAAATTAATTAAAATGTTTAAACAGAACAGTGGGATGCTTTACACTATATCTGATATAAACTGTCTAACTCAGGCACTTGAAAAAATCCCCTCTTGGAAAGCAGTTATGGGGAGGAAATTTTTCTTGCAACAGATGACCACGGATATATCATTATGTCTTTCTTGTGGGGCCACTTCCAGCATTTCTTACTTTTCTCCATGCAGTCCACTGTAGAGCCTTCCAGGTCTATTTTTAGGATCACTCCAGGGTATTCTTGTTCATCATAAATAACTGTCACAAAGTCACCCACTTTTACAATAGTCGACAAATCCTCTCTTGGTAATATAGGGTGAGTCGTATGTGTAGACTCTTGCTGCTCACAGATTTCTTCCTCAGAAATTTCCAACTCTGATAATGAATCATGAATGCTGAAATTATCAGGCTCTGACTCTGAAGATTCAAAGGCCTCTATTATTTTTCTTCCCTTCTTTTTCGGAATAGAACTGTTGTCACTCGAAACAGAGGCAATTGTACCTGAAGTTAGGGGTGAATCATTCGAGTCTTACGGGCAGATACTTTTTCCTGGTGGAACATTTAATTTCCTGCATCTTCTCTTTTCTACTCGTGTCTTACATTAATTCCTTTTCTGAATCAGATACTGCATGAAAGCATTGCTGACATCCTGTACTGCAACTTCTTCATTTGGCAAAGAATTCAAAACAGCATTTCTATCAAAGGGATGTATTCCACATTTACAGAAGCCAGAAATTAAATTTTTTGCCTTTCCACTGTGTTCCATCTCTGACATTAGTTTCCTCAAAAGTTGTGGGAACACATCTTTTGGCAGCACTTCATGTTTCTTTCCACCTGGAGAGTCCTTCCACTGTCTCAAAATATATCTCCAAGCTTTCTTCATTGGAGCAAAATATGCTACTTCCAGAGGCTGTGTGAGGTGGGTGGAGCTAGGAGGGAGACACACAAATCTAATGTTATTTTCCTCACACTGTTGTAGGATTTCTGGATTAATGTGAGTAGACAATTTGTCACCTATCACTTATTTCATGCCTTGCTGTTTGTTGAGTCTTGGTAGCAAAAGAACCCTACACCAGTCCTCAAATGTTGCACCATCAAACCATCCACATTTAGTGCGATTGTAATGGCACCCTACTGGACCACCTTCAGTCCATATTGTCCACAGATTCTCAGCTCGATAGACAACATATGGTGGTAACAGCTCTCCCACAGCATTCCCACACAGCATAACAGACGTTGAAGTTTTTGAGCTATTCATGATTTTCTCCACATATTTAATGTGGTCAAAATACTCATTAATGACAGTCTTGTGAATTGCTGCTCTCACACGTTTGATATTGCTACAAAATCGTGTGGTTAGTTCTTTATGCCTTCTAAGGATTTAATAAATTCGTAACCACGCAGATTGTCTTTGAAGCAGTTGATCACAATGCCTTTCTTGTCCAAATAGCTTTTAATAACAAATCTAAGATCTGTTTGAACAAGTGGGAAGCCAAATTCAGCCATTTTACTGATGTGATCCACAAACATTTTCTCCTCCTCAGGGTTGAATGTTGTTGGGTGACCATGTTTGTTACTAAATTTCCCTTTAAGTTTATTCTTTAAGGTGCTTCTTGGAATTCCATATGTATTTGCAGCAGTTCTCTGACTTTTTTGACCTGACCCAATTTCTTCCAAACACTTTTCAAGATCTTCTTTTGTATAATTTCTGTAATTTCTCGCCCCACTCTTCCTTTTATATAGACAAACCATATTTATAATCTGAAATTAAAAAAAAGAAAAATAAAACATTGAAAAACAGACCTAAGACAAGTTGAGAACCTAAAGCTAATTTACCTGGGGCTACTTTGGCCCAGGACAAAGTAGCCCCAAAAATGGTGCCAAGTAGCTCACAATTTAATAATTTCCAAATTAACCATGAACCACAAAGAATTAATCAACCTTATCATCTCAGTGTAAGAGTAAATGCCTTAGAGGATAAACTGTCTACTTGCCAAATTTTTTCTCACTTGTGCTAGTCAGTCTACAATACAAAGTAGGAACAGAACAAAAATCATACTTCTTTGTTGCAGTCAGAAAATGACAACACTGCACACTGGTGGGCATTGTGGGACGTTTTTGCGACATCACAAAAGGTAGCAGGTGCTGCCACCGATTATGTAGTATAAGTACTAAGAGCAATTGTTGACGTGTTTGCACACACTGAAAAATCAAAAACTTTATTTTTGTTGTGGGCCAATTAGCCTCGCATGGGCCAATGTAGCCCCGGTTGACGGTAGTGGAAACTTCCTCATCTTCTGAGAAAAAAATTTAGTTACCCTTGTCTAAAATCTAACGGTGCCCCATACTTGTTTGCCAGGCCATGCCACCCTTGTCTAAAATCTAATGGTGCCCCATACTTGTTTTCCAGGCCATGCCTAACAGGATATTCAGTCTGGCCAATACCAGCACTTGTTTTATTAATACTCTTCTCTATCTGCATTTCCAGAGGCACCCATTACCCTAAAAACTTTAACTCATATCAGTGAAAGCATAGGAAACCTTTTGTTCTTAATGTTAAATAAGTTGGAGCAATTATACTCAAATTGGTTGTTGAGTCAAGTACGATATCTTATTCTCTCATCTACAGGTCTAGACACCACCAGGTTAGGGTTTACAGGCCACACACACTATAATCGACATAATTGTCTATAGAGAATTCAGCAACTGGATATGAGTAGATACTATTTAAGATAATTCTCATTTATGGTCCTGCCTCACTTATTCGATTTGACCCACAGTGATCAAAACATCTAACCGCATTAAAAAAGCATGCAGCTGAGACAGAACATTAAATGAGAATTACTTAAATGTTCCCAGAATACATCTTTCACCTTCTTGTATTTCCACTGTTAGCTACTGACTATTTTTGAAATTTTACGAACCAAACACAGTCCCTTACATCAGTCAGTCAGTCAATCTCTCTCTCTCTCTCTCTCTCTCTCTCTCTCTCTCTCTCTCTCTCTCTCTCTCACACACACACACACACACACACTACTTTTTGAATTGAAATGTATTCTTATCTGATTCTGAATTATATCCATTTGTCTTTACTTTCAATTTAGGCCTCTTATGTCTATTAGACTTTATTTTCGTTATTATCTTGGCCTTCTAAAGTGCCTAAATGTTCTATGAATTCCAACAGTAAATAAATCTTTTGTTCTAGTCCCTACCAACTAATTTTTTCTATCATTCTGAAGAGTATTCTACTAATTAAGGCTTCAACTGGACGCACATAAATGTGTCTCCCAACATACTTAGCTCTGTTTAAATAACACTTCATGAATCCTGCTGATTCCAACACTTCCAATCTGAATTTGTTTTTAAGAACAATATCTAGATTCTGTTCAATTTTGAAAATTTTCCTACGTTTTTAATTTTGCCGTTATCAGTACTCCCAATTGAGCAGCCGCTCCCTTCAAATATTTTATCATGAAGACTATCTCCTCTTCCACTGATTTCAAATAAAGGTAAGATGCTCCTACAAGCCTTCAAAAAGAAAAGAAAAGAGTATTCATTACCAAAATGTGTGAAAAAGTGAAAATTACCACCTAGACCTCCTCCTAACTAAAATTTAAATTCTGCCAAAATTCAGTTCGTATTGGCATCCAGCCATTTCAATATATCTCCACCCCACAAAAAAACAATTACCTTTGAACGATCACTGACATTTTAACAACAGCAAGAACCAAATAAAGTGTAGCAAGAAATTATTGTAGTACTAAACACATTCTTCAATTCAAAAATCAAGATTGTGTGAAAACAGCCTTTAGTAACAATGGCACATTGAATTTGGATTTTTACCTCATTGTGGAGAGAATGGCAGAACTTCTTGTCATATTATTACCTTTAATGGTTCAACATAACTGGGATGAACTGCATATGCTTTAGTTTTTTCGAATTAGTCATTAGAGAAACACAGCTGCATGACATCACACCTCACAGGTGGGAAGTCACCACTGTAACCACATACACGTATCAGACGTCTGGAGCACATCAATAATGAATGACTGTTTCTTGAAAATTAACTGAAAAAGTGTATCATATCTGAGTTTTATTGTTTCTCTGAATGTGGCATTTGCAACTAAGTGTGGGAGTTATTTCAGCACATCCAATATTTGTTTAACATACAAGGACAGAAAATCTGAAGTATGATCATTTTGCCTGATGTCAGCATATGCAGAACAGGAAAACTATTGGAACACATGCCTCAGAATTCTAACTCTGACATCCATGGATATTTCCTCAATGTATTTGTGACTGATAACATCAGAGTAAATGCTCAGGTCAAATGGAAACAACATTCTTCTGGTAGTGTATCCCTGCTAAATGAACTATCTCATCAATGCTTTAGCATTTAAATTTCCTAAGTAGGCTTAAATGATTTCACAGATTTATGTCCACTTATAGATAATTATGTCAGAGATTATGATACAGCCCCAACTCCCAGTTCCAAAGCTTTACCACCAGGAAATCTTAAGTACCACTATAGTTGACTAACGTATCAGGCTCTGCTTCGACTGTCTATTTCTACTGCTATAAATCCACACATTTATGAAACTGTTGAACCATTCTGTTTAGGCATTTGTGTTGGTCATTTTCTCTCTTTACTTGTATCAAAGGGAAATTAACTTGACATAAGTAAAAAATTATGTGACAGAATTGCTGTATGGTACTTACACTTAGGAGGCACAAAATTAGGGCTGCTGTTAAACACACATCAAAGCAGATGTAATAAAATCTCAACTTTTGGATCAATCAGTTCCTTCAAAGAAGGGTTGCAAATGATTAATAAAAGATGAGCACATCACTCACACCCCAGAGCAAGGGGGATCACCTGTAGTGAGCAGGAGGGTTTCTCCGAGTTCTCCCTCACTACAGGTGGGTCCATCTCGTCCTTGGGTCAGAGTGACCTCCCCTTTTTAACCATTTGCGACCTACCCCTCCCTCCTCTCCCGTTAAGGAACTAATGGTAATGGAAGCTAGGGCTGTATAGTCACTTTTTCTTTTTTGTTTATCAATCAACTGTATAAAACATTTCGCCTCCTGAAAGTAAGCACTGGCCACAGATTCTCTACTTCACTATCACATTCACAGTTCATGCACCAATGACTACTCCTATTCCATCAACTTCTTCCACAATGAAGGCTACTCTCCACTCCTTTATTTGTTCTATTTCTTTCAGGAAGTCTTCAGTTTTAGACAACAGCGCATGATGAGTATAAATAGCAGTTACAGAATACAACATATAGATTATATTCTAAGTCACATACGGATCTTGGTTTGTCAGGAAACACTTCCCAGTTTCTATTTAATGCTTCATTATTTATGATTTTGTAGTGTTCATCTTCCTTGTGATTAACCTAACACACATCGTAGTTTTCACATCAGCTACCTTTTTCATTTTTGTCAGTCAAGGTTAACACGTGCAATGATTGGTGCTGTGACACACACAGTCATTGAGCTTTTTTTGGTCAAATTTTTGAGTGTAATATAGACATAATCCCCTGTAAATTACACAAGAGGCATTTGTCCAAATTTTCATTGCCAAACTAAGAGTGGGAAATGGTAAAATGGGGTATCAGATTGTCCAGCATGAGCTCTAAAAAAACAAAAAAATAAATAAATATTAGTTTCATTTGCTTGAAAGAAATCAGGATGATTATGAAGAAACTTACTGACTTGTAAACTGCTACCACTGTTAACTAAGTACCACAAAGTTAATCCTTTCAAGGTCTAACTGTTTTGTAAGGAAAATTTGCATTGGTGTGATATTTAACTGTCAAAATGGCCTCCTTCAGTCCAAGCACAAATTTCAGGACATTTCAAAACAAAAAGACACTATGAAAGCAATTTTGTTAATGTCTCTGTGGTAACAACTCAGTGTTGTTGCAGCTATGTTGGTAACTATTGTTTCTCCTAAAGCCATCACTACATCACAGTTGAGAGCTGGCAATTGTATTGTCAGGGATGATCTTGCAGACTTTGTTATATAATGTCTCAAGTATCGCCATAACATGTTCTCTGCAGCTCAGCCCATCATGTGTCCTGATGCAATTCTTTCCAACCCACTGGCATTAATTTCAGTGACTTCCCAAAATTGTGAAAGTGACTATTAGATCAAATTCTAAGCTGCAAAAGTCTCATAGGTAATGTATATATTTATTTACTGTGTGACAAATAATTCAAATATGTTATTGCCTCCATTCGGCCCTCCAGTTATCTGATAACAATTTTGTACTTGTTTTTGTAGTACATTAAAATACACACACCACCATTTGTGAGTGCCAGCAGGCAAGAACAGCTGTTTTAAGGTATGCAGCAAAATACTGTTTACGGTTATGAGATGATTGTTTATCTTCTATAAGACTTATGGTTGACCACCAGTTGTAATCAGGTGCATTGCATATTTAGCTAGAGACGGATCCATCTACAACTGGGCTGCCAGTAACAATGAAACAAAGATGTAGTACACCATTAGATGAGGGACTATGCTACTACCTAAACTACTGTCTAAATGAAAGTGGCTCCAATGACTAAGACATCTCACCTGCATCTGACGATGACCCAGTTTACAATCCCCAAGATTTGAGATCCTCTTCAGATTTAAATGTAAGGGGTTATCACTCCTATTTTGATGAGGTTTATGGTAATGTATGTAACTCTAATAATGTTTATGGCATTGACGAAAATAATATCCCAATTTGGAAATCAACTGGACAAAATACAACGTATAATTTGTAATTAGGATTTGGAAATTAATATTTCCACTAATTTTGACATCCCTTCTGATGTTTACAAAATATTGATAACTTAAGGTATTTGAGAATACGGTGTTGGAAATCAAACGCATATGCAACACGGAAGATGCCCAAAACACCAAGCAGAAGGGACGTCAACTGGCCAAGTTGTTAGATAAAAATATGCTTATCTGTGGAGCAACATGTCCAAATAGAGCAGGACTACCCAAGGATTTGTGGAGAAGCAGCTTAAAAAGGGGTAAATAAGTGGAGCAGAGAACAATAATGGAGTCAAAATTATTTACTGGGTGGATAAAATGAGAGTTCTAATGATTTCAACAGTTCCTGGACATATTGACGTTTTATAGGACACTGGGAGAAAGAACAGAAAAGGATAAGTTATAATGAAATCAAAGGCTGTGCTGGAGTACAAGATAAAAAAAGGCACTGACCCCAGTGACTAGATGTCTTGTATTATTCACCACTGAGAAAGGAGCTGAAATGGTGTGAAAAAGTTGCAATGGAACTTCTACTAGGAACCTCTGCAGTAAATGCTTCAATTCTGCTTTAAAAAGCACTTCCAGGAAAGAATGTCATTTTGAATTTTCAAACAGTCCATTGCCTTACTTTTACATGGAAATCTGCCTGTGCCACTCTTCCATGAAGCAAGCAAGCCCATACTTTGGAGGAAATTGAGACACTAGCAAGAAAATTTCAGCAACACTGCATGCTGTGCTACAAAAGGATCTTCACTCAGGACAGCAAACAAGCAGTGAACAACAAGGCCAAGAAAAGTTACAGCCTTCTGCAATGACTGTCCAGGACCATCTGAAATGTGCATCAGTTGTTTCAATGAAAACCACATCCACGAATGACTTTCAGATTGTAATGTTTCAACGGTGCAAAGGTTATGTTAATAACTATTTTTTGAATTGTTTGTACAACTTGTGTGCATGTTTTGCAAATGAATTAGTATGGTAAAATGTCCTTCAATAATAAAAAACAAAACCAAGAAAGACATTTTAAGATTCCAACTGTTAAAGAGTGCAACGTTTATAGGAAAATGATTTTTTTGTGTTGTTTCCTATAGGATATGCATTTACCAAATAAATCTGTATAGCAAAAATGTCAAAACTGTTTCGTCGTCATTTCGGGGCCTAGCTGGCCACTACTGCAGCAGTTTACACAGCAATACGTCCCCTTCACTACAGACAGCCCAGCACGCAACTTCATGGTGAAGTGATGTCATACAGAGGTATACTTACACTGGAGGCATTCAGAACACTGATGACCCAAGGTGTATTTCAGTGACATTTTTGTCAGGTCACCCGTGGGCTGATACACAATACAGGCGGTACATTCCTCCCAGGGAATGTGTTAATAATAATAGAACATCAAGAAAAAAAATGGTCAAATGTTTTGTGAAATAACTTCTCTAAAATCAAGAAATAAAACATATCAAGAGATGCCTTTACTGTGTCTTTGAATGCTGCTCAAAATCGTGTACTTTATCGGGAAAACTGAGTGAGCAAGAATAATGATGGCATCAGCACTTGTAAGGGAGATGTTATTCTTTGCACCACAATCATTCTCTTTTCTGATACAGGTATTTTAAGGATTCTCTATTGGAACATTTTTGAGACTGAAAAACTGTACAATTTTTTTCGCCCTCAGGTGTATATCATAGAAATATGTCAAAGCTACACAACAGTAGTCTGCACAGTCTACATAATCCACCAGACAAATATCCTCCTGTACTACTTAAAATTGTACAATCCTAAATTAAACATTTAACACTAAATTCTCAACCAGCACCTCAGTTATTGTACAAGATCAGAGAATCATTCAAAGGTGCACCAAATGTTTCTTTGATGGTTTTATGTGATGTACTGTGACATTTTTCCCCAAGAAGAAAAGTTAATGTAGCATTTCAGGCAAAAAATTCCCTTAAATACACATTAAAACATAAGGAGAATATCCTAATGCACAAATATGGTAATTCAGGTGTATATACAGTAAGCTGTCAGAGCATGTACACTCCTGGAAATGGAAAAAAGAACACATTGACACCGGTGTGTCAGACCCACCATACTTGCTCCAGACACTGCGAGAGGGCTGTACAAGCAATGATCACACGCACGGCACAGCGGACACACCAGGAACCGCGGTGTTGGCCGTCGAATGGCGCTAGCTGCGCAGCATTTGTGCACCGCCGCCGTCAGTGTCAGCCAGTTTGCCGTGGCATACGGAGCTCCATCGCAGTCTTTAACACTGGTAGCATGCCGCGACAGCATGGACGTGAACCGTATGTGCAGTTGACGGACTTTGAGCGAGGGCGTATAGTGGGCATGCGGGAGGCCGGGTGGATGTACCGCCGAATTGCTCAACACGTGGGGCGTGAGGTCTACACAGTACATCGATGTTGTCGCCAGTGGTCGGCGGAAGGTGCACGTGCCCGTCGACCTGGGACCGGACCGCAGCAACGCACAGATGCACGCCAAGACCGTAGGATCCTACGCAGTGCCGTAGGAGACCGCACCGCCACTTCCCAGCAAATTAGGGACACTGTTGCTCCTGGGGTATCGGCGAGGACCATTCGCAACCATCTCCATTAAGCTGGGCTACGGTCCCGCACACCGTTAGGCTGTCTTCCGCTCACGCCCCAACATCGTGCAGCCCGCCTCCAGTGGTGTCGCGACAGGCGTGAATGGAGGGACGAATGGAGACGTGTCGTCTTCAGCGATGAGAGTCGCTTCTGCCTTGGTGCCAATGATGGTCGTATGCGTGTTTGGCGCCGTGCAGGTGAGCGCCACAATCAGGACTGCATACGACCGAGGCACACAGGGCCAACACCCGGCATCATGGTGTGGGGAGCGATCTCCTACACTGGCCGTACACCACTGGTGATCGTCGAGGGGACACTGAATAGTGCACGGTACATCCAAACCGTCATCGAACCCATCGTTCTACCATTCCTAGACCGGCAAGGGAACTTGCTGTTCCAACAGGACAATCCACGTCCGCAAGTATCCCGTGCCACCCAACGTGCTCTAGAAGGTGTAAGTCAACTACCCTGGCCAGCAAGATCTCCGGATCTGTCCCCCATTGAGCATGTTTGGGACTGGATGAAGCGTCGTCTCACGCGGTCTGCACATCCAGCACGAATGCTGGTCCAACTGAGGCGCCAGGTGGAAATGGCATGGCAAGCCGTTCCACAGGACTACATCCAGCATCTCTACGATCGTCTCCATGGGAGAATAGCAGCCTGCATTGCTGTGAAAGGTGGATATACACTGTACTAGTGCCGACATTGTGCATGCTCTGTTGCCTGTGTCTATGTGCCTGTGGTTCTGTCAGTGTGATCATGTGATGTATCTGACCCCAGGAATGTGTCAATAAAGTTTCCCCTTCCTGGGACAATGAATTCACGGTGTTCTTATTTCAATTTCCAGGAGTGTATATTGGCCAAACTGGAAAACACTGCAATTTCAATTAGAGACGTATGTGTATTATTGCCTAGTTGAACCTAGAAATTTTCTTGAGTGTCACAGTCGAACTTGCTATAATTCACAATTTTTGTGAAAGAGTTGCTTGGTATAGGCTATCTCTAATGTTCTGTTGGATACTGATTTTTGAAGAGGGTAACTTGGATTTTGTCACATTTGCAGCCAGAGAACAAAAACTGGAATTTAGTTTCTCAAGATACTGTGGAAAAAGTGCTTGTCTGTGACATCCGAAACTTCAACCTTCACAATGTCATGAAACCTGTGCTCACTTGGTATTTTAGAATCAGTTTGTTCAAGCAGAATGTGACAAAATCTGGACTAATTTTTATTACTTGTTAGTCAACTTGCAACCATAGGGAAGTATAACATTTATTTACTGTATTCTATGGACTGTCAGCCTCACCCCATGAACCATGGACCTTGCCATTGGTGGGGAGGCTTGTGTGCCTCAACATTACAGGTAACCGTACCGTAGGTGCAACCACAACAGAGGGGTATCTGTTGAGAGGCCAGACAAACGTGTGGTTCCTGAATAGGGGCAGCAGCCTTTTCAGTAGTTGCAGGGGCAACAGTCTGGATGATTGACTGATCTGGCCTTGTAACACTAACCAAAATGGCCTTGCTGTTCTGGTACTGCGAATGGCTGAAAGCAAGGGGAAACTACAGCCGTAATTTTTCCTGAGGGCTTGCAGCTTTAGTGTATGGTTAAATGATGATTGCATCCTCTTGGGTAAAATATTCCGGAGATAAAATAGTCCCCCATTCAGATCTCTGGGTGGGTACTACTCAAGAGGACATCATTATCAGGAGAAAGAAAGCTGGCATTCTATGGATCGGCACGTGGAATGTCAGATCCCTTAATTGGGTAGGGATGTTAGAAAATTTAAAAAGGGAAATGGATATGTTAAAGTTAGATATAGTGGGAATTAGTAAAGTTCAGTGGCAGGAGGAACAAGACTTCTGGTCAGGTGAATACAGGGTTATAAATACAAAATCAAGTAGGGGTAATGCAGGAGTAGGTTTAATAATGAATAAAAAAAATAGGAGTGCGGGTAAGCTACGACAAACAGGCATAGTAAACGCATTACTGTGGCCAAAATAGACATGAAGCCCACGCCTACTACAGTAGTACAAGTTTATATGCCAACTAGCTCTGCAGATGATGAAGAAATTGATGAAATGTATGGTGAGGTAAAAGAAATTATTCAGATAGTGAAGGGAGATGAAAATTTAATAGTCATGGGTGACTGGAATTCGACAGTAGTAAAAGGAAGATAAGGAAACATAGTAGGTGAATATGGATTGGGAGTAAGAAATGAAAGAGGAAGCCGCCTGGTAGAATTTTGCACAGAGCATAACATAATCACACTTGGTTCAAGAATCATAAAAGAAGGTTGTATACACGGAAGGAGCCTGGAGATACTGGAAGGTATGAGATAGATTGTATAATGGTAAGACAGAGATTTAGGAACAAGGTTTTAAATTGTAAGACATTTCCAGGGGCAGATGTGGACTCTGACCACAATCTATTGGTTATGAACTGTAGATTAAAGCAGAAGAAACTGCAAAAAGGTGGGAATTTAAGGAGATGGGACCTGGATAAACTGACTAAACCAGAGGTTGTACAGAGTTTCAGGGAGAGCATAAGGGAACAATTGACAGGAATGGGGGAAAGAAATACAGTAGAAGAAGAATGGGTAGCTTTGAGGGATGAAATAGTGAAGGCAGCAGAGGATCAAATAGGTAAAAAGACGAGGACTAGTAGAAACCCTTGGGTAACAGAAGAAATATTGAATTTAATTGGTGAAAGGAGAAAATATAAAAATGCAGTACATGAAGCAGGCAAAAAGGAAGACAAACGTCTAAAAAATGATATCGACAGGAAGTGCAAAATGGCTAAGCAGGGATGGCTAGAGGACAAATGTAAGGATGTAGAGGCTTATCTCAGTAGGGGTAAATTAAAGAGACCTTTGGAGAAAGGAGAACCACTTGCATGAATATCAAGAGCTTTGACGGAAGCCCAGTTCTAAGCAAAGAAGGGAAAGCAAAAAGGTGGAAGGAGTATATAGAGGGTCTATACAAGAGCAATGTACTTGAGGACAGTATTACGGAAATGGAAGAGGATGTAGATGAACATGAAATGGGATATATGATACTGGGTGAAGAGTTTGACAGAGCACTGAAGGACCTGAGTCAAAACAAGGCCCCCGGAGTAGACAACATTCCATTAGAATTACTGTCAACCTTGGGAGAGCCAGTACTGACAAAATTCTACGATCTAGTGAGCAAGATGTATGAGACAGGCGAAATACCCTCAGACTTCAAAAAGAATATAATAATTCCAATCCCGAAGAAAGCAGGTGTTGACAGAACTATCAGTTTAATCAGTCACAGCTGCAAAATACTAACGCGAATTCTTTACAGACGAATGGAAAAACTGATAGAAGCCGACCTCGGGGAAGATCAGTTTGGATTCCCATAGAAATGTTGGAACATGTGAGGCAATACTGACCCTACAACTTATCTTAAAAAAGAAAGATTAAGGAAAAGCAAACCTACATTTCTAGCATTTGACAATGTTGATTGGAATACTCTCTTTCAAATTCTGAAGGTGGCAGGGGTAAAATACAGGGAGGAAAAGGCTATTTACAATTTGTACAGAAAGCCAGATGGCAGTTGTAAGAGTCGAGGGGTATGAGAGGGAAGCAGTGGTTGGGAAGGGAGTGAGACAGGGTTGTAGCCTATCCTCAATGTTATTCAATCTGTATATTGAGCAAGCAATAAAGGAAACAAAAGTAAAGTACGGAGTAGGTATTAAAATACATGGAGAAGAAATAAAAACTTTGAGGTTCGACGATGATATTGTAATTCTGTCAGAGACAGCAAAGGACTTGGAAGAGCAGTTGAACAGAATGGACAGTGTCTTGAAAGGAGGATATACGATGAACATCAACAAAAGCAAAACGAGGATAATGGAATGTAGTCAGATTAAATCGGGTGATGCTGCGGGAATTAGATTAGGGAATGACACACTTAAAGTGTGGTGTCACCGCTAGACACCACACTTGCTAGGTGGTAACTTAAATCGGCCGCGGTCCTGTAGTACATGTCGGACCCGCGTGTCGCCACTGTGGGATCGCAAACCTAGTGCCACCACAAGGCAGGTCTCGAGAGACTGAGGAGACCTCGTCCCCAGTTGTACGGACAACATAGCTAGCGATTGGACGTGCTAAGCCTTGCTCTCATTTGCCGAGAGATAGACAGTAGAATAGCCCTCTGCTAAGTTAAATGGCGACCACCTAGCAAGGCGCCATTTGTATCAGTGCCAATAGCTTACGAGTATGCAGGAGAGATGTATTCCAACAAGAGAATAAAGTTAAGTATTAAAAAGGCTACGTATTTTTCTTTAGTGCATTTATAAGTCTCATGTTCCAGACTTCACGCCCGTCTGCATTAGCCTTGCGTGCCCTATCGGCTACAGCATTGTGTCTGGGCTGTATGGTCTAGACACAACATAAAGTAGTAAAGGAGTTTTGCTATTTGGGGAGCAAAATAACTGATGATGGTCGAAGAAGAGAGGATATAAAATGTAGACTGGTAATGGCAAGGAAAGCATTTCTGAAGAAGAAAAATTTGTTAACATCGAGTATAGATTTAAATGTCAGGAAGTTGTTTCTGAAAGTATTTGTATGGAGTGTAGCCATGTATGGAAGTGAAACGTGGACAATAAATAGTTTAGACAAAAAGAGAATAGAAGCTTTCCAAACATGGTGCTACAGAAGAATGCTGAAGATTAGATGGATAGATCACACAACTAATGAGGAGGTATTGAATAGAATTGGGAAGAAGAGGAGCTTGTGGCACAACTTGACTAGAAGAAGGGATCGGTTGGTAGGACATGTTCTGAGACATCGAGGGTTCACCAATTTGGTATAGGAGGGCAGCGTGGAGGGTAAAAATCGTAGAGGGAGACCAAGAGATGAATACACTAAGCAGATTCAGAAGGATGTAGGCTGCAGTAGGTACTGGGAGATGAAAAAGCTTGCACAGGATAGAGTAGCATGGAGAGCTGCATCAAACCGGTCTCAGGATGAAGACCGCAACAACAACAACAACATGGACTGTCAGGTGCTACAGACTATAAGACACTATTTACAAAATAAATAAATAATTTACAATTATTATTATTAGATTGAAAAGTCAGACTAAAAAACATTCTTAGTTTATAAAACCGAACTGACCTTTAAAATTACTGAAAATTGTCATACTAACTTTCTCCTCCTCCTCCTCCTCCTCCTCCTCCATTGTTGCCCTCTTCATATATAAGATGGTCTTCACTGCCATCAAGAACATTACTTATGCCACACTTCTTGGAAGATTTAACAATAATGTCTTCTCTCACACTAGATCATGATTGTTTTATCCATTGGCACACTTGTTTGATTGTTGGTCGTTTTAAAGCTCCCTTCAGCAATAATTCAAGTTGGGTTTCATCCACATCTATTTGTTCCATTTCTCTCTCACATACACTTTAAATGGTTTGTTTATCGAGACATCAAGAGGTTGCAATTGTGAAGTAAGTAGTCCTGGAATAACAGCAAGCTCTGTACTTCCTTGTCTCTGTTTCTCTTTCACAGAAGTTTTCAAATGACTACTAAACTGATCTAGCAGAAGAAGAGAACTCTTCAATGAAGTGCCTTTCCATCTCTCCCACACTCCATTAATCCATAATTTCACACCAAGATTTTGGCATTGTTTTGTGCTTGAAAATGATCATTGAATTAAGTTCAGTATCATGAGCACGACATGAAAGGACAACAGTGTAGTGCATTTTTTCATGTCCACATGTTTTTAATAGTTACATTTTAGCAACTTTCAAGGCAAGACTTTTTTTACCCAGTACATCAAATGTCAGAGGAGTTCTGTCCATATTCACTATTTGGGATAGTTCCACACTTCTTCATTCTCTTGTGACATTTTCCGAGATGTTTTGGTTTGCATGCTATGTCCATGACACTTCATAAACCTGTAGCACCAACCAACTCCAACCATAAAGCCTTTTAAGTTCCACTGCAGCACTAGCTTACGAGTGTCTATTTGCATCATTTTTGTATCCATTCCAATGCCATTTTAACGGTGTCCTTGAATCCATTTCAACTGTCATAATCCAGTTTTGGCCATTTTGCATCCATTCCTCTAGCTGCACACTCAGTCTTCCCCATTTTTTTTCAGTGCTTCTTTATCAGTCCGCCAATTGTGAATGGTTTTTTTTCTGTTGGTGAAGGGCCAAAATGCTGCTCATTTGCTTCATTTCCATGTTCTTCTGCATTGTGCTGTTAATTTCAAGTTATAGCCCACATCACATGAATGTCCACCCCCGGTAGCTGACTGGTCAGCGCGAGACACTGTCAATCCTAAGGGCCCAGGTTCGATTCCCGGCTGGGTCAGAGATTTTCTCCGCTCAGGGACTGGTTGCTCTGTTGTCCTAATCATCATTTCATCCCCCATCGACGTGCAAGTCGCCGAAGTGGCGTCCAATCTAAAGACTTGAACCAGGCAAACGGTCTACCCGACGGGAGGCCATCGTCACACGACTATTATTTATTATCACATGAATTGCTTCTACTTTTTTCCATTACAAAACCAGTTTCTAACAAAATATTGTACTGTTACCCATAAAACAAATCACTTCCAATTCAAGCCACTGGGACCGTAGACTGCAATGACGCATCACAGGCTAGACAGTGTTCTGGGTTTTCTGATGGCAGGGCAGGAGGGAGACAGTGTTGGCAAGACGGTGAATCCCCACAACTCATATTCATCACAATCGGTGCATTGCTACTGCCAGTTGAATGCAATGTTGCCAAATAGAGACAGGTTTCCCTTGGCATTGAATATATGGCTAAATACTGGCCAAGACTGGCGGAAATTTTAAATCAGACACTGGATATTTTTATATTAATTTAGAGTATAAGGTGCGCCTAAATTCTGGAGGCAATTATTTTGAAGAAAGAAGTGCATCTTACAGTCCGTAAAATACGGTAGTCATCATTATTTCAACTTATAAGATGTGGAAGCCTTTGAATAAGAACGGTTAATGAATAAATTGAATGATTCCTTTAAGTATTCATCCCATGCTGCCTGCTATTACTTGTTTTGGTCTATTATTTATTAGCGAAACAGCACATAGGGAGAATTTACAAGATAAGGCCCTCTTTTGGGATGTGGTGCAGTTTGCATGGGGACTCAAAAGTCTGAACATGAAACTTCAAATTGGATAAGACTCATGTGCAATTAACTGCATAACTACAGCATCCAGAAGCAGACATGGCAGTAGCAGAAGCACCAGTAACAGCAGCAAAAACCATATGACATCAGAGGTACAATGCCAGAGTAGATGTCCAATCACATAAGCACCTGCAAAGATAATTTATATTTGTTTTGCTTTTCAGAACCAAAACCAGTCATGGAGGGCATTAAACAGCCACTTAGTTTGTTTGGGTCAGACAGGAAGGGGAGTTCAAATTCAGACAGAAAAGGAAGCAGTTAATGATACTGTAATTCTGATACAATCACAATTGGCACTGTTGAATCGAAATGGGGCAACAGAGAGTAAAATAGAAATGAATATCAGGAAAATTCTGGATGAGAAAACTAACTGGGTTAAAATATGAAACAGGTAAATTAGATACAGTGATCAAATAACAGTACAGTCAACACTGTCAAAAATGTTTAAGGGGATGCTTTGATAAAATCAAAAAGTCAGAGATGGCATTCAAGGAGGAGGTAGGATGGGGCACTTTCTGATGCGCAAGCACTTAGTTGCATCGAAACATGGCAAAGTAAAGGTTAAATTGTTAGTAACTGTCCTGTGATTTTAAAGATAGTGACATGGAGTTTCTGAAGGATGATGTTTCACGGCTCTAGCAATGACGTGGACTTAGACCACAAAAAAAAATATTTTTTGGGAGTTCAGTGAGAGAATCAAAATATCTTAGTCTTTCTTTTTAAGTTGTACACAAACGACCTGCCAAATACGAGCTGAATCACTTTGCCATGTCTCAGGCCTTCCCCTCATGAGACACTATAGCTGAAAATATGGTAAATATGTGCAGGATTTTTAGCATAGGTTTTCATATTACAACTCAGGACCCAAAGAGTTAACACAAAACCATCAATGTCCTGATCTTATGTCAGAACATGACAATAATTCATCCTCTAAGGAAAAGGTAATGCTGCATCAACATCTGAATCCTCATGGTGTGTATTAACCAAGATACTATCACATACAAAATGCTGCATCTTTAGATGGAGATTGTTGTGCTAAACCTCAGTTGTGCTGCACATGCTGGACACTAGTTTTTTCTCACCTCACTGTTTCACAAAACAACAGGAATAATGTACCTAGTGTATTACACTGTGACTTAAAAGGTGAAAGGATATTAGTAAATTGACACACTGCCTCAGTAAGTGTGTGATAACTGCCTTCCAAGATGCTATATTAAACAATGAATCCTTTATTACTGTGAAACTTCTAGCACTCAGCACAGTGCTTTAATAATCATGATATAAGCCCTTGACATGACCCATATTAAGATGGAATAGAAATAGCTTAATTAACAAAGGTGCCAATCGTTAGGACACAAGATTCACATTCAGGAGGAGGAGATTAAGTAGCCACCTGGACCATCCTGATATGGGTTGCCCAAGTTTTCTTCGAAGTATTGTGAGGCAAATACCAGGATGGCTGCTTTCAAAAGACCATACCAGTTTCTTTCCTTGTTCAGTCTAATTTTCACTCACTTAAGGTTAATGACTTTTCTCCTACATTATGAATGGGGACTAAAACTGTTTAGCAGTAAAAAAGACGAACATTAAAACTGAGCATAACACATGCAATTAGAAGTGTCACTGAAATTAACACCGGAATTTAATCCAAAAAAAGACCCCCCCCCCCCACACACACACACTGTTCTCAGCAACCTGTAACAGCAATAGGATTGATCTGCAGATGGTAAGAACAAACACAATGTATTTTTAATGTAAATAATCACTTTACTCATCAAACTGTCTTAGTCACAGCTTAAATACCCAAAAAATTTTAAAAAAACTTAATATTTAATTGCAGTCAGTTGCTGTAACAGCATTTTCAGTTCTTTCTACGAGCTTTCTGTTTTATCCTTTTACTTTTCCCAGGTCTTGACTGTTTTTTCATTTTGTTTTTCTTCGATTTTCGGAATTCTGACATGTCAGCAAAACTGTCTTTTGTATTCGTCTTCGAGCCCCTTTTCTTCCCTCCAAATCCAAATTTCTTGTCCTTGTATTTCTTCTTAGCTTGTGCCCTGTTAAAATAAAATTTTACTGTAAAACAATGTCACATTTAACTAATGGCTCTGAGCACTATGGGACTCAACTGCTGTGGTCATAAGTCCCCTAGAACTTAGAACTACTTAAACCTAACTAACCTAAGGACATCACACACATCCATGCCCGAGGCAGGATTCGAACCTGCGACCGTAGTGGTCGTGCGGTTCCAGACTGTAGCGCCTTTAACCGCTCGGCCATCACATTTAACTGTTTAAAATAGCAGCTACTTCTAGTTTCTCAATTTTGCAGTATTTAGCTCAAAAGTTGCAGTTCCTCAAACGAAAAAATTCACGTAACTGTTTATTTATTTGTTTCTCCTATACTTTTTTCCTTCCTCTCTCACATTTCATTATAATTACATTCTTGAGAACACAGTTGATTACTAATTTAAATCACTGTCTCTCTAGTGTAGTAAGGAAGTAAATTTTTAATGTTTTAACTGAAACTGTTTAAGTTTTGGGAAAATAAACACAATCTAGTTTGAACTGTAATGAAGTTAAAATGACTGTTAAAACGTGTGAGAAAGACCTGCATTGCTCATTGCATACTCAATAAATTTTTTATTACACCATCCGCAGTGATAGAAATCAAGCTAACTATGTTGCAGAATCATGATTATGGAACTGTGTACAGTGTGTAAAGTCCATGAATAATAAATGCAATCATAGAGATATTAAACAGGTTCAGGGTCAGTTTTATAAGGTCACTGCAGTAGCTATTGGTATTCTTACACAACATCAAAATGATGGCTGGATATTTGACAAGGCACACCTATGTGGTTCATCAAATATACGCATAAATAAATAATCTAGCAAAAACTAAAATCTGTAGTTAATGATCCAGATAAATAAGTCCTCCCACAAATGCAGGTTTAATGAAAACAACTGACATAAACACAACAACTGCATCATGCTTCAAACATTGCTGGTAAAACAAATAAGCCTCAGCAAAGTTAGATAAGATCAGATTAATGCTTGTTCCATAGATCAAGAATGTGAAATGTGTTGGTTTATCAAAAAGTTTCTTTATATGCTGTAATTCGAGGTTTTATTTTATTTTTTTACTTGTAAGATTACTAATTTATATCTAAAGATTCCTCTATTTAGGAGTAAGAGTTGTCATTCAGAAATTCTTTTAATTTGTTTTTAAATGTTGGTTGGCTATCAGTCAGACTTTTGGTGCGTAACTGGTAAATGAGGAAAGATTTCTGTGGCAGTATTATTCACCCATTTCTGTACCAAAGTTAGATTCAACCCAATGTAGTGAAGTTCAACCTTTGTCCTATTGTTGTAGGTATACACATTACTATTGCTTTTGAATTGGGATGGGTTATTAATACCGAATTTCATAAGAGAATATATATTGCTATCTGGGCTCCAGCTATTATTCTGGTTACGTGCTTTTGTGCAATGAATACTTTTTCCCTTAATGATGAATTACCCCAAAATATGATGCCATACAAAAGCAGCGAATGAAAATAGGCATAATAAACTAATTTACTTATATGTTTATCGCCAAAATTTGCAATAACGCTAATAGCATAAGTAGATGATCTCAAATGTTTCAGCAGATCATAAATGTGTTTCTTCCAATTCAATCTCCAATCAATGCATTCACCCAAAAATTTTGAATACTCCAGCTTAGCTACAGGCTTTTGTTCGAACTCTACATTTATTAATGGTGTTGTGCCATTTACTGCACAGAACCATATATACTGTGTTTTATCAAAACTTAAAGAGAGTCCATTAACAGAGAAACAATTATTTTCTGAAAGACATCATTTACAATTTCCTCAGCTAACTCTTGTTTGTTGGGTGTGATTACTACACTTTTAACATCAGCAAAAAGAACTAGCTTCGCATCTTCGTGAATATAGAGTGGCAAGTCATTAATATACGGTGTATTAGGAACAATAAGGGACCCAAGACTGAACCTTGTGTGACCCCATTGTCGATACCTCTCCAGTTTGCGAAATCTGTTGATTTTCGCACATAGGTAAACTGTTTATTTCAACCTTTTGTACTCTTTCAGTTACATATGAATTAAACCATTTGTGTACTGTCCCACTCATACCATAATGCTTAAGTTTGTCTAGAAGAATTCCATGATTTACATGATCAAAAGTCTTTGTGAGATCACAGAAAATTCCAACTGGTGATGTTTGGTTATTCAGTGCATTTAATATCTGATCAACAAAAGCATATGTAACATCTTCTGTTGAAAAGCCTTTCTGAAAACCAAACTGGCATTTTGTTGGTAATTTATTTTTACAAATATGTGAAGCTACTCTTCAATATTAATGATTACTTACTCTACTACATGAAAACAGAAAACAAATTAGAAGACTGTCATTAAAAAATATATGAATTACATAGTTCTGGATGGTCTGCATAGCTACGAGAGACTTGTGCATTCATCACGTATGAAACAGTGTGGCTGTATCAATAACCAGGCAGTAGGTTTTTCTGTATGAGCAACTAGGAAAGAGCAAACCGCTGTCCAGTTTTAACCTACTGAAAATAGATACAGCAGGTAACCACAGATACGAAGAGAAGTGCAATCACTTTCCTTTCGGCAAGCCGTTCAGACACGATGTATATTTCTTCCCTAAGAATCTTTCGGTCCGTATGTAATCTTAGCACACGTATCTAACATGATCACATAGTTCAAATGAGTACACATTATTTGCAAAATCTGGAGCCTGTGAAATAGTATGTGGCCTAACACAGCATGAAATAAAGGTTCGAAAGTTGCATTCTCAAGCATTCAGCTGAGTTCAAGCATGTCAACATTAATACTGATACTGAGGCATATATTTTAAAGTCAGCTTTGGATTTCACAGTGTGCATGTCTTTTTCAACTTTTGACTTGCAGTAAAACCCAGTAACAACAAATCTATTTTTAATAAATTCCTGCATTTAACAAATATTTCTAATGGCTGGGGTGAAATTTCTGTTGTTGTCCTCAGTCTGAAGACTGGTTTGATGCCTCTCCACAATATTTCAAAAAACTTTTGTTCTCTTATTGTCTTAACACACTATTGTCATATTGTCTTCCGTAGAAGACTGCATTTAGGACAAATACTTTGAGGAAGAGACTTCTTATTCCATGTTAAAATATTATTCTTTTTCAGAGGCACCATGAAACCCCATTTGGGGGTTTTCTGTGCAGACAGTGTACGCACAACCAGGGGAATTCCTGTGAAGTAATTATTAGTTAGAAACAGAGCCAGGAGTAAACAATTAAGTGCAAGTATGGAAATTAATTAACACCAATGATTTCTTTCAGTAGGATTAAGTACCAAATAGTTGTGACATAATGAATCAACACCATAACAGGTGATAGTATACTGTTCGGAAGATGCATGGAACAGCAGCTGCAGTACTTAATACACATCAAGCGAAATACAGCACTTATCTGCATTGATGTGTGGATGAATTGCACTCAAATTCAAGATCAAACAAAAGATCCATTACGTATCTAACACAATGCAACTCTCTCTTCTCTTTACAACATTTTATTGTTTAAAATATTATAACTACTTTAATAACAAAAAACCTTACCATTTATTTTTGCCATCGAACTTAGACCCTTGAGCATTCAACTTTCTCTGTTGTGGCTTTTTGTCATCCAAAAAGTCAAGATCCTGCCGCACCTTCTTGCGAAATTTCTTTACTTCCTCCAACATTTCTTTCTTTTCACTGGCTCTCTTCAGTTTACTCTGCACTTGAATTTGTTTCTGCATTTTACGCATTTGTCGTATTTGGCGAACTTTCTCACTGCGTTCAGCAGCATGTTGTTTTTTCTGAAGATGTTCCCGAACCTGTAACAGGAAGGCAGAACTGAGATATCATTCTTTATTCCTATTAAATTTTCAAGCTGTGTGAAACAAGTAATAAGAAAAGTTAAACATTTCCATCAGTAGGCAGTCCTAGTGAAAAACCATAAAATAATGTAGCAGAAAAAACTTGAAGTTATTTATAGGCTTGCTAAGATGCCATGCTACAATTTAAATAATAAAATGGACTATTAATGATGATGAGTTACATCTCAGCTAAGTATGAATGTCTTTTGTGGAGAGACATAAATAAGAAGCCAACCTTTACAAGGGCTGATGTAAGAAGCTATCAAACTGTCAGTTTCATGACAATATTCATGAATACATAGCTTATATGGACTTCAAACAAGAGCCAGAAGAGCAGAATAATAATAATAATAATAATAATAATAATAATAATAAATTAGGAAAACCTCACTTTTAGTGACAGACAGTAAATGAGAATTTAATGATTAACCAAATAATAACTTGTCATTAGGTATGAGTATGAAGGAAACAGTTGTGAAAAGCATATGCACAGACAAGACTAATATGGCAGTACATGGTACATAAGCATTTCTGTAGTGTCTGAGCAATCCTGTGGCCAGTTCTGCCAGCTGCCACTTAACAACTGAGGGCCTGGAGACCTGAATACACTCTTATAAAGATGCTACCCACATCAGCTGTCAGAGGTGTGGTGCTGCACATGCAAGGTGGACTTTATGACAGCAGTCAGGGACCTGGCTGCCACTGGCGGACATCACAAGTAGTTGCGGGCATGTCGTTTGAATGTCAATACACACTATGCATCCCATAGCGGCCCAACTTCGTCCACTGTGATCAGTAGGTGTAGTAACTGGCAGGTTACTATACTCCTACTTCCTTGTGGAGAGAAAGACCAGGTGGCACCATCCATGATGCTGTGAGTGAAGAGACATCCATGGCGTCCACAGCTGTGCCTGGTGTTGCAGCCAAAAAGTGCAAGAAGTTACCAATCCACTCGGACCAGCACACACAGATGAAACTATTATGAACACAACCCTGCTGCTCGCAAACCCTGGGGAAACCAGTGGACAGGACCAGCGATGGGGATGGGAGCCATCTCGATGTAAGGGTCTATGGTGAGTGATGCCGGTACAAGCAGTGAAGATGATGGAACAGAGATGAGAGGCTCTGGCATTGGAGACCTGGTTTCCATCCTCACTGCGGGTCGTATCTGTTCAGTTCAGTGGCTGCAGGAAGCCATCGGTGCTGACAAAACCCTTGACACCAGGAGTGGACGGGGCAGAGAAAGAATTAGGCAACAGGCCTACAGCCCGAGGAGAGGGCCTTGCGCCCATTCTGGGGCGCAACTGGTTCCGTTAGTGTGCCAAAAGTCAATCTACGGCTGTACATAATGGCCGGAATCCAGTGACTGTGCCATCCATACACCCTGGCCCATACTGGTGTGCCACACGCAAAAGTTGACAAAACAAGGGCTATTTGGGAACGCCTGCCCGGCAGGAAGACATTGCACAGTGTCCACTGCTGAAGGCCAAGCAGAAACTCACTGGGACTCTTGGCTCCAATTGGCTTTCATTCTGTAAGAACTTCCTACCTGGGAAATTTTCTGCATATTTGCACTTCTGTTTCTCGAACATTCAGGAAGGCATTCGGCCTTGTCTTTCGAATGCAGATGGCAGGGAGGTGCCGGGACATGGCAAATGCCACTGCATGTCCTTTTAAGACTGCACCACGAACTGAGGACTACTGTCTGAAATCTGTGTGCAAGGCAAGCCTTATGTGGAGACTTTCGTCAACAGTGACACGACAGTCATGTCTGCTGCCACAGACAGACAATGAATGAAATAAGGAAAATGAAAAAAGGCAACATCTGCTTACAACCAGGAAGTGTCTACAGAGGACCACCAAAATCAACGTTGACTCGCTAGCTATGGCAAAAAAGCAGTGCATGGTACTGTCTGCTGATATGAACGCTTGCAGTTGGCTGCGATAAGGTGTTGCACCTCCTAACTAATGCCCAGCCAAAACACTTGTCAGTGTGCCAATGTTTTGTGCAAGAGGCCCCCAGCAACCCTGATACAATAAGCAGGTGATCTCCTGCCACCATAGTCACTAGAAGTACAACACAAGAAATAAACCCTTCTGTTGACAGGAGAATAATACAATCCAACAGGGAGTGCAATGGTGCAATTCATAAAAATTCCGGAGGTGGTTCAATGCCCGACTTGACTGTCTGCTGTGTACCTCATCTCCATATCTAGTGGAAAACAAAGCAGTTACTACTGGTCAAACAAGGGGTCAGGGCCCGTGAGAAGCTAGGACAAAGCATCCGCATTCACATGTTGCAATATGGGATGAAAATTGATCCCATAATTGTAAGGGGGGCAAGAACAGAGACCAACACTGAAGACTGTGAGCAGCTTTGTCCAGTATGGATGCAGCCAGGCTAAAAAGGGAAAACAAGGGCTTATGGGCAATAATTAAATTAAATTTTTTATGGCACAGACAATAGCAGCAGCTTCTTTTTCCACCTGAGAATAATGTTGCTGAGCTGAGGTGAGTGTTTCTGACACAAAAGCAACAGGCTGTTCAAACCATCTGAACAGTGATGGGCCAGGACTGACCCAGCCCATACTGGGATGCGTCCGTGGCAACTACCAGACATTTGCCAGGTTGAAATGTTGCACTGAGTGAAGACGATCCTTCATCTGCACAAAAGCATCCTCATAGAGTGCAGACCAAACAAAAGGGGCATTTTTCTGAAACAGCAGATGCAAGTGGTGAGACATAGAAACCACTCTTGTAATAAACTTGCTATAGTATGCCACTTTATCAAGTAATGCCTGAAGTTCATGTAGATTAGATGGACAAAGCAAAGCCATAATGGAGTGAAATGTTGTTCCACTGGGCATATGCCTTGCCAGGACATTTCATGATCCATATATACAATGGAAGGCTGGACAAGTAAAGACTTTGTGAGATTACATTTGAGGCCCACAGCCTGTACACCCGTAAACAAAGAATGTAGGTTAAACAGGTGATTCTCCATGGTAGTACATGTCATGCTGATATCTAGATAGTTGATGCAATGAGGAACACTTCTCTCTAACCTGGTCTAAGAAACACTGGCACACTAGCTACCCAAAACATCAGCTGTTGATACTAACAGAGGCTGAAAGGCATATTAACCACAACTAACTGTTTTGATGCATCATCCAACAGAATTTGAAGGTAGGCTTAGGCCAAGTTTATTTTCGAAAAGAAGTGATTCCTACCAACTTTGTGAGCAAGTTCTCTGGCAAAGCATGGGATAAGTTTCTATGACTGCAACTGCATTAATAGTGACCTTGAAGTTGCCACAGACCTGAATCTGACCAGACAGCTGCTTTACAATCACTAAAGGTGTGCACATCGTATTAATTACTTGCAATGACATTAAGCAATCCATTGGGTGATTGGTTGGTTGGGACAATGGGGGAAGAGGGGTGCAAAAAGCACGGTCATTGGCCACACTATTCAAAGTGGCAGAAACAATGC
Source organism: Schistocerca nitens (assembly GCF_023898315.1). NCBI lineage: Eukaryota > Metazoa > Arthropoda > Insecta > Orthoptera > Acrididae > Schistocerca > Schistocerca nitens. Next base: position 831,743,857 of record NC_064615.1, read on the forward strand.
AAACAGCACAGCTCACTCAATGGGAACGAAAAATGGGCAAAGAGGCAAAAGGAGTCAAGGCAGCAGGAAGAATAAAGAAAAGGAGATGGGGGGGGGGGGACAGTGCTCGGGGCACCGGCACTACTGCTGACCCATCCATATCCCCACGTCATATCACGAGCGTGACACAACAGGGACGACACCATGGGAAGAAGACACAAGAAAAGGAGAAACAAAACAGCACAAAAGACTACACAAAACATTCAAAAAAAGTGAATGAGGGTCATCAGCGCGAAGGTAAGGAAAAAGGCCTCCCAAATCAACACCAATGCTAACTGTGGAACTCCAATTCTGGAAGGAATTCAGGTACTTAAATCTGGGAGGACAAACCACTTTCATGGAGAAAACGGTAAGACTGACATAACCTTGCTAGGGTTGTATTCTAACACCTGTGACAAAGAGAGTGGGAGGGTGTATTTAGTGCAAAGGGCCAAAAGGCAGGGACAGTCCAGCAAAATATAGATCACCATCAGGGGAGGGGAGGGGGGGCACAGCAACAGAGGGAGGCAGGGAGGGGCGGGTCACAGCTGACTATGGAGTAAAAAACCATGGGTCAACCTGGTATGGCCAATACAAAGACTGCAGAGGATGGTAGATTCCTGCAAAGCAAGGAAGGAAGAATGCCACATGGTGGGAGTCTCCTTAACTGTACCAATTTTACTGAATGGGGTAGGAGGGCAGTCACGAGGAGCAAGAAATGTAGGGGTGTCAACTCAGTGTCTGCCGACGGACAGCCGGTGGAGAACTGCAACTACAGGGCACAGAAGTAGGAGGATCCTGCTCCATGGGGTCCACAGAAGCATCGGCATGCTTATGCGGTCGGTCGGTGGAATCCAACGCTGAAAAACGGTTGGTGGTGCGAACTGGGTGAGACAGAGGCTGGCCGGGCTAAGTGACCACGTGGAAACACTGTCGAGCAGGGGAGCAGGATCTTCAAGTTGGTGAAGGGGAAGACTGTTTGTCTTTAGCGGACTTCTTCAAGCCCTTCTGGTTAGAGAAAGACTTGAGTGTAGTTTGGCTGGAGGGACAGAGGAAGTCTTCTCTGGAGTACTCCTTCTGGCCTTTCCTGTCTGCCGGTTGTGTAGTGGGAAGCTTCGCCCCTTTAGGTGAGAGTTTGACAGTTTGTTGCACAGCGGGGCAGGGGGACAGTAATGCTACCTTGACACTGGGAGATTTCACAACTTCAGAGCCAAATTTGAGATCACATGTCTGTGTAGCCACATCCCTGATGGAGCGAGAGGTAGCAAGAACTGAACTATAACTGCCACAAGGGAGAACACAGGGTTTGTGACTAGCCAGTAACTTGTGAGCTAGGGTAAGGCACTTTTTTCTTTACCCGAATCTCTTGAACAGCCCGCTTACCTAGATACATGGGACAATCCCAGGAGGAGGCGACATGGCCGCCATTGCAGTTGATACAGTAGGGAGAGGTGGACATTTGCCCTCGTGTGCATCCCTGCCACAGGTTACACATTTGGCCAAGTGTTGACAAGACATTCTCGTGTGATTGAACCGATGACACTGGTAACAGTGCATCGGAATCAGAATTTACGGCCGGACCGTAATGATTTTGTAGTCTGCTTTAATCTTGAACGGCAACACCACCCTACCAAAGGCGAGGGATAGAATGCGGGTGGGCACCAAGGAGGAATCGACCTTTTTCATTACACAATGTACGGCAATGACGCCCTGATCAGAGATGTAAGATTGTATTTCAGCCTCAGTTAGACCGTCAAGCAGCCGGGTGTAAATTACACCAAGGGCAGAATTCAAAGTTGTACGTGCCTCGAAACAAACAGGGTAGCAGTGGAGAAACGAGGCAGCAAGTAGTAGTTGTGCTTGAGCATCAGAAGCTGTCTCTTGCCAGGATTTCACAGGACCAGCAATGGCATCAACACCTTTCTGAACAATAAACGGATTGACCGTGGCAAAGGACTGACCGTCCTCAGTATGTGATACCACAAGGAACCATGGTGCAGTGGGAAGGGTCTTCGAATCAGTCGCCTCATTATGTTTACGTTTCGTCAATGTTGATGCAGAGAATGAGTGACTCATCGCGAGGAAATTGCCCATGATTGTCAGCGTCTCCGTTGGCATGCTCCTTCCCCTTCACAAGGGGGTATACCTGCCTTAGGTGATTGTTCACACCTCAGGTCACATCTCCTGAAAACCTGATGGAGGGACCAATGGGCAATCTGGGAAGGTTACAGCTCAGGCAATCACCCCTTCCTGGGCCTGGCCTGTACCAGGGGGTACATGCGAACCCTACCTGTTGACCTGGGGCTGGAAATTATGCGTTACCCAGTCACCTTTAAAGCGTCAGATGCGTGGGCCGGCCTTCCGGAACACACAGGGAGGAAGAAGAAAAAAAGAGGATCCTCAAATGCCGAAGCGGAGGAACGAGAGGAGAAGGGAAACAAAGAAATGAAAAATGAGCCAAAAAGAAAGTTGAGACTGGTCACAAGTCAGCAACAGAATGCAGAACATTCCCAATAATACCCCAGACATGTTCCTGAAGGGAGGGGAAAAAGAACAGCAAGAGGATGGACACACAGCACAGAAGGGAAAAAGTGCTGCAAAGGCTGGGGTCCCGTGGTAGCCAAGCACAAACCCGTCAAAGAGTGGCTAGCCCGCTGAGGGAGGGGGTGGGGGGGGGGGGGATGGGGGGTTGGAACTCAATGGGGTTGGAACCACCAGAGTGGCATAGGCTTTTGGACCCCAGCAGAGATCCATCCGAATCTGGTGAGAGAGAAAAGGGGGAACAGGATGAAGAGGGAAGATCGAAATCACAGCAGAGAGAAGCACGATGAAGCCCGACCAGTAAATCCACTGCAGGGCAGACAGTGGGCGGATGACATCCGGAAGCCTTGGAGGGAAAGGGGGGGGGCGGGGGCAGAATAGGATGGTAAGGAAAGAGCTTATAGCAATGGAAAAGATAATGAGGAGGTGGGACCGCTGAACCAAAAGTGGCGGGTTCCCAGCACCAACCAGAAGATTACTGACAGGGCTAACACAAAAGGTAACGGTGACCACGTGGATATCACGATGCTGGAGCAGGCCCAAGAGAAACGGTGTGGAAGGAGCAACTGAGCCATAAACTTGACAGCCGTAGTTCAGACGGGACAGAACTAAGGCCCAATAAAGGCGACCAAGAGATGTGGGCAAGAAGGCATAGGATACTGAGTTTATGGAAACAAACAATCTTCAGAAGACAGACATGGGGGCAACCAAATAAGCTTGTTGTCAAAAAGAAGATCCAAGAAACAAAATTGGCAGATCATTGTCAGGTGTTGGGCCTCAAGGTAGAGTTCCGAACCAAGATGGACCGTAGTATGGAGATGGATACAGCCAGCTGTGATTTAAGGAAAGAGAACTGAAAACCATGTGAGAGAGTCCATGCAGAATAGTGCTGGAAGGCATTGAGTGGGTACTAGCCTAGACACACAGAGAGCAAGAGTGACGAACAGCCCAACGGATACCACAAGTGCATTAATAGTGATGAGAAAACGAAGGATACTTAATACAGAACCCTTTGTCATGCCATTCTCCTGGATCTACAGAGAGCTGAGAAAGGGGCCAACCTGAACTTGGAACGAGTGTTGCGACAGGAACTGGCAAATAAAAATAGGGAGGGGCACTGAAGACACCACTGATGGAGTGCATGTAAAATGTGACTGCACCGAACTGTGCCTTAGGCCTTATGAAGATCAAAGAAAACTTCAAGAACATGGTGACACTGAGAAAATGCCTGCTGAATAGCAGTTTCCAACTCAAGCAGTAGATCAGTTTGGGACTGTTCCCCCAAAAGCTGCCCGGTTAGGGAGACAAAAGATCCCAAGATTCGAGAACCCAACAAAGCTGACAGGCCACCATCCGTTCAAATAACTTGCAGGGACTGATTGGCCAGTAACTATTAAGGGAGATGGATCCTTACTGGGCTTAAGGACAGACCCACAAAACTGTCCCTCCACTGAGGATGGAAAACACATTGGAGCCAAATATACTTAAGGCGAGGTTTACTATCTTTCGGTTCAAAAAAATCTATTTTTTTTAATTGCATTTTTGGATCCATAAAAGTGTTTAGAATCCACCCCTGAAACGGTTTTCCTGAATATGCAATTATGCAAGTAATGGGCTTTGTGGCAAAGGTGTTTAAAGGTAATAAGACCAGCAGAGGATGGGTGCCGCTTAAAGCATTGCAAGGCTCAATGGTGATCTCGGTTGGGGTGGCAATAGCTGTGCACCACCATGGGACCAGGTGGCAGTGAAAGGAGTCAATCGAGTAGGGTACAGCAATTCTGACCATGTGAATATTATTATCAGACATGTCATAGACAACATCATCAATACACAATAGAATCTGAAAAAGAAGGGGTAAAAATGACACAGTGGTATGTAGAGACCAATCAGCACAACTGAAAGCCCAAGAAAGTGGTCTGTGGTGACAGACTGACCTGTAGCATAGCCCAAACTGTAGGGTACATTGAAAGGTGATAATCTGGTTGTGAGTTGGCAAAGCCAATTAATGTGCATATGATACCTTATTTGTGGTGACATTATGATCTGTAGTGTTGCTAGAGGTCTAGGTTAGGTTCAAAGGTGACAGTTTGGTTGTAATTTTGCAAAGCAGTATCAAAGGCTTCAGTTAATCCTATAAATTTTCACACAGCTTAAATTCAGTGCATTTAAGCAATTATGCAACATACCTTTTGCATGTGCTCATCCGATTTCGCCATCTGTGCAAAGTAGTCATCAGGTCTCTTCACTGGTATACCAAGGTCTTTGAGTCTAGGAAGAGCCTCTATAACTGCAGCTTGAGCCTGTCTATGAAAATTCATTTCACGTTTGAAGTCATTCACAACTGGGTCATCTGCAGGGTCTAATGGCTTTGTCCCCTTCTTAGTGTTTTTCAGTTTGTTTGCACGCACAGTCTGTGTCTCTTCCAGCTGCAACCAAGAAATAGCCAATTATCTCATCATTAAATCAAGTCACAGCACTTAAATGAACATTTGATAAAGAAAGGATGTACTGATAGAAAAATATGATTCATACAGCAAAATAATTGAAATTTTGTGTCAAACCTAGCTTTCAACCATATCTCCTGCTTATTGCCAACAGTTGGCTTAACCGATTACACCATTCAGACACACCTGCAAGACAAACTCAAACTTTCTGTATCACTGATGTTTGACTATTATTTTTTAACAACGCAAGTACCTCATGGAGACAGAACAATACCAGCAATGGATTGATTTTTGGCAAGACTGAATTGTACCAATGATATGATAGAAGACACATCACGATGTGATGAAAATGAATAGCTCAAAGAAATACACACAAACTATAAGAGTTTTCTCTAAGAAGATGGAACAGTGGTCAGCCATGGCCTTAATGAAGGAACCAACACTGGGCTTGCCCGAAGCGACTTCGGAAAATAGCATAAAATCTAAATTAGGATGACCAGACAGAGCATGGTCCATCTTCCCAAATATGAGGTCAGCATCTTAACAACAGCACTGCCCCGTTTAACTATACTGTAAAATGACTTCTGAGAAAGATTATTTGTATTTTAAACAGTGCTACATCGTGTGGTGAAAAGTTTTTGTACAATTCTTAACATCAACTGCGCCATCTCCCCCTCCCCTCCCCCTCACCCCCCCCCCTCTCTCTCTCTCTCTCTCTCTCTCTCTCTCTCTCTCTCTCTCTCTCTCTCTCTCTCTCTCTCACACACACACACACACACACACACACACACACACACACACACTTACATGCATGGGTGTGCACATGCACATACCCACTTGCCTCTAACATTTGTAAACTTCAAAATTTTAAAAGTGTCTCAAAATATTTTAGGAAAGACATTTACGAGCCAACAAGAGCTGCTGATAAAATAAACATTTATCTGCTACTAGTTTTGACTGAAACAATCCTCATGAGGCAACATAAAATTATTTACAGCAGCCTGTATCCTATCATTTTTACTGTGGCATCTACAAAAGTAAAGTGCATTAATACAGTTAAATAAGCTAAGTAGATTGTCTACATTCAGGTTTCCTACTGCTACGCAGAGTGCACTCTCCACACTCAAAATATCAACTATTATTCAGTGACTACTGCAGATAAGATTTATTCTTTGCACAGAACATTTTTATATGGAGAATGAAAGTAAAATGCAACACACAGGCTGTGGATGTATATATGTATGACACATTTATCCACCCATCTACATTCTAAAGGCTCAATATGGTAATGGAAAGTCCTTAGTGGAATATAAATAATGGAAAGAGTAAAGGTAACAACTTGTCAAATAGTTCACATGCACAGCAAGGCAGCTACATTGTCCCAGCTGACTATGTTGTGCTGGCACAGCAGCTCAACTGAGGTGACAGGTTGTGTCGGGCAGACTGTACAAGTGGAGAAATGGGACAGGGAGCAGGGAGCGAGGGTTGGAGAAGGCTGGCTGACAGCTGAAACGGAGAGGCCAGCAGGCACTAATCTACTTAACTGCATGCTTCACACAGGCTTCAAATGCTTGTTGTTGTGCCTGCCAATGACCTTAGCTTACACCTATCTCAACGTGGTAATACACCACCCGCCCAGTCTACAAAAAATCATAGGTCATTTTATGTCACATCTACTTCTAACCCCTAGCCACACTGGTCATGGCCATGTAGAATACCCTGACCCAAGACCATCTAACACACATACCACCTACTCTCACAGTCTACTTCTCCATTTCATCTCCTCCCCACACTGACTACTTCACATCATCATGCACCGAGAACAACTCCCTTTCCTGCACCAGAATGAGCTCACTGGTGCCACATTCTCACCCTGTACTCCTGCTGCCTCTCCCTGACAGTTATCAACCACCCTTTCCCAAGCTCCCTTCCACCAGACACAACCCCAAACACACTGCAGTGCCATCATAATGCAGTCAGTTGTGCAAATGAAACACTGCAGGTGTATGTTTACCCTACAGCTCTGAATGATTTGTGTGAAAGCTAGCAATGTTCTCAATCTGGTTTACATGCCTCTTGATGACCGAATGGTGAGTTGTTATCTTTACACAGGAGGTTCTACTGTGGTTCACTGGAAAGACGCACTAAATACTGTATTTTGTTCACAAAAGTTATGTTTGCTGAAATGGATCAATCTCCATCATGACAAAGAGTATGTACATACACAGAATACAATAACTTTGTGATTAACAGATTGCAGTGGCTGGATGCAATGTTTTAGTGTACAGCAAGCCATGCATAAAAAGACTCAGATACTTTGAAACTCACGACATACTTTGTATTTGGCATTAAATAAAGAGCAGAGATTGGCTGGCAGCTGGCCCTAACCATTCAGATTGTACTAATAGTAATCATAAAGTACTTTAATCAATATGTAATAGTGTATGTGTCTACTGGTATGTTTAAGCTGGTCTGTGTTATAAATCTTAGGTTCCAAAGTCTTAAGAATAACTTAAATGGATGACACAGAGGATCACGAATTCCTTCCAACTTGCCATGAAACCACTGCACTATATCTAGTACTGAAATTGGAGGCCTCTTACCAGAACACTAAATCAATTTAACAGTACATAATAATAAATTTAAGGCAAGCCATTCCAGCTTGAGTAGCCACACACAAGCAACAGGACAAGTGAGTGAGTGCAGAAGTTGGCAAACAGCTGAGACACGGGCAGTCAACTATCCAGCCCACAACATATGCAATCCTACTGGCTTGAGAGAGTGCCTGGGGGTAGGGATGGTCAAATAACTCAACTTGTGCTGAATCTGGTATGAAAGTGGTGCAGTAGCAACACCTGGCAGGTAGCTTAACCACCTGTGCCTGTCCTCAGGCAAGCTGACACTCTCAGTCACTTGGGGAGCAATGGAACAGCCTAATATAAGGAAATGGTAAAGAATCCATTTGACATTATAAAATAATTTGTCAAAGACTGTTAGATCAAACATACTGTAACATGAGACATCCAGCTACTCATTTGAAGGCATATATGTATGGGCAGAATGTGTTATCACAAATATGCTTCCAGGCAGGATGAGCATTCCAAGAGAATTGAGAGAACCCAAAATGGTACAAGATTGTAAGGGCTCACAAGTTCAGGAATTCTGCCAACAATCCAGGAATCACACCAGCCCATATCCCTTTATTGATGTTATTGTGAAGTGAAAAGGTCACGGAAGCACTAAATGCAATCAACACTATGGTAGATGAGAGGTACAAGTGTGTTGGGGTTGTTATGAACCTCAGGTAAGGTGGTGATGTAGTTTATGACTATTCTTCCTTGTCTGAACTTTTTCCACCAATTTTGGTCAATGTAGCCAAGTATTCACACAAGATTTTAGAAAACTTGCATATTCTCCATACTGTGTTAACAAATTACAAAGAGACCTTTTCAGTGTTAGCATTATTATGCTCCTATCCAGAAAAGCATTACACTGTTCTTTCCTGAAAATCAGGTAGGCTTCCTGGACTGTCCTGTTCAAAACCATAACCACTGAAGATGTGAGCAACGATTGACAGTATCATGACACGCGGAAGAAAATTCGAACAAAACTTAATAGCAACCCCTCCTTTACAAATAAATGCTAATAGGGAAACACAATATTCCATGCAGCTAGTTACAAGTCTGTCATCTTTGACATAATCAGCAATGAATGTCCACAAAGTTTCAACCACCTAATTTAAAGATACATACTACAACAGATGTCAACTCTCAATATTGATGACACCTGGGGAATTTAAAAAGAAATTACTTGAACAAATGCAATCTACTTCTTGGGAAAAAAAACTCTAGTTAAGAAGTTGGCAAGATGGTACAACACTGTACATAAGTTCAGGAGGATGGTGGTTCAAATCCCCAATCAGCCTAAATCATTTAAAGAAAATGTTGGGATGGTTTCTTTGAAAGGGTGCACAGACAGTTTCCTTCCCTGTCTCTCCCTACTCTGAGCTCACTCCCCTTTTCTAATGATATCATCATTGTCATGCTAAACCCTAATATTCCTTCCTACTTGGATTAGAGAGATTAAGAGTATACATATAGATCTCAAGTTAGATTCGATAAGTGAATGGAAAACAAGAGATACTAATAATGTAATTAAGTACTCTCTAGCATAAACTGTAAAATATATTATGTATGTACACATCTGGACTGCCAATACTTGGTTTAAACACCATCAACAAACATTATACACACGGAAAGCTCCAGGTGATACCGACATATATCAAATAGACTTTGTTATAATCAGAGATTCAAAAACAAGACTAAAATGACAAAAACCTTTCCAGGTGCAGACGCTGATACAGATCATAATTTACTTGTAGCAGATATTAGGACAACATTAAAGAACAGATAAAAAATAGGCTGTTGAGAAATGAAGAACGAGAACTTTAAGAAAGAGTACAGTTACTACGTCAAAAATGAACTGGAACATGTAAGGAGAAGTGCCGAAGTCACTGAAGAGTGGAATATCATCAGACATACAATGCTCAAAGTATTAGAAAGAGAAACTGGAGAGGTGAAAATAAGAAGACATAAGAAAGACTGGACGACAGGAAGGGAGTATCTTGGATAAAAAGGATGAGCACAGGAAATGGAAAAATGACAGTTCTGAAGAAGACAGTACAGAAAACTGAACAATTAATTAATGGAACCGAGCGAGGTGGCGCAGTGGATAACACACTGGACTCGCATTCGGGAGGACGATGGTTCAATCCCGCATCCGGCCATCCTGATTTAGGTTTTCCGTGATTTCCCTAAATCGCTCCAGGTAAATGCCGGGATGGTTCCTTTGAAAGGGCATGGCCGACTTCCTTCCCTAATCCGATAAGACCGATGACCTCTTAGTTTGGTCTCTTCCCTCAAAACAACCTAACCCCAACCCAACTAATGAAGCTAACTGAGCAGGCTAGAGTGGATTGGAAGAGGCAACAATGTGAGGAAATAGAACTGGAAAGAAAAGGAAAATTGGAGTAAATGTACAAATCGGTAAAATTCTCAACAAAAAGAGAAGTAAGGAAAATAAGCAAACATGAAATGTTAAATAAAGTTTGGAAGAAGGCAGTACATACAGACAAGGAGAAGTAAGTTTAGATGGTTTATGCGGAAGAATTATATGGCACCCAGGCTGATAATACCAGTCTGGTTTTGCAAGATGAAAGGGACCACAATAAAGAAGACCGAGGTCCTAAGACACCGAAATGGGAATTTGAGAAAGTAATCATGGAGCTCAGGGAAAAGAAAGCATTGGGCTTTGAGATACCATCCAGGCAATGAGAATCTTAGGTAAAAATTCAATAGCTAGATTGACTGATATGGTAAACAGAATTATGAAACAGGAATTTGGGCTCACTATCTACTTAAGGGCACATAGTACTTCCATATTTTGTGAAAACAGCACAGATGCTCTATATGATCGTCGAACTGTAAGGGCAGCAGTGGAAGATCGTACAACTACCACAGCACAGATAAGAGGGCTTGTGAGCCCAGATGTGCCAACATGAACCGTTGTGAGCCAGTTATTAGCAGAGGTATTATGGGCACACACACTTCTAGTCCTCCGTCCACTCACATCACAGCACTGATGTTCACAGCTCAACTGGTGCCATCAGAGAATCACTTGGAGCATTGTCTCTTAGACTACATTAATTCAAGATGTGCTGGCCCTACTTCAAGCCTTATGGTCTGGGGTACAGTAAGCTACAGCTCTTTTTCGCTTTTCGTGTTTCTGGAGTGGACACTAACCAGCACTCAGTAGATGTGGAATATTATTAGACACATTTTTTTGTCATTCTTGCAGCAGGAAGGTGATGTGTTGCTCCAAAAGGATGATGCTCAACCACACACTGCCCATGAAACTCAATGTGCTCTGAAAGATGTGCAGCAACTTCCCTGGCCAGCATGATCCACAGACTTGTTTGCAATTGAGCACATGTGGGATATGATGGGACAAGAAATTATTTGTGCGACTCATCAACAAAGAACTCTTACAGAACTACATGAACAGGCCGGGCAGGTGTGGCATAATGTATCCCAGGAGAGTATTCACCATCTATACAATACCAAAGTCAGTGCCTGCACTGCCACCCATGGAGGCTGCACAACATATTAATATGGATGTCTCAGCATCAGTTGATACCTGGTAGCTCAGTGCTATCAATCTGTAAATGTGATCATTTCATGTACTCCAAATGCACTGTTGCAAAAATAAATCCTGAGCGCATTGAAAACCTCCAAATGGGTGTACAACATTTTTACCAGCAGTGTACAATTTACAAAATGAATATATAATTGCTTAAATGAAATCACATTGGCTTATAAATAGAATTCTATTTTAATTCATCATCATGTGTAAAATTCTGAGGTATATTGAAATATAATTTCATAACCAGATATTGATATCTAAGAATCTTTTTTGATAATGGAAGTGGCAAAATATGAAGACTGGCAGTTTATATTGCCTGAAAGTAAATGAACAACAAACTAGTAGGAAGGGTCTAAGAAATGTTACAAACAGCATCACTTATGACACAAAAAATCTGTATCACTGGACTGCTTTGTAAACCAGTTACTCTTAAATTTTCTTTTATTGAATTTCCTGTTCTGTGACTGACAGCATTTATTGCACACTAATGAACATCTATACTCACAAAAATCTGCAAAAACATTCACCAATACAAAAATAAACAGAAACAAAGCTTTGATAATTAACAGATGCTGGAAACTGGTAGTGTTACAAACATACAGAATACATCCCAAAGAGAATCACTGGAAGCGAAAATGTTCGAGATGTTTTGCAAAATAGTAATGGTTTCCTCTCATTTAAATGATGGGGGAAAGGCAGTGCATACAGCCATGCCTCAATTTTTTTTATTATTATTTTAAACTCAGTAAAGTATATACCTATGTAAGTGTCCTTAAAGACCATTCTAGCACCTTTACCCAAAAATTGCAAAGCGAAAGAATGCAAAGACTGTAAGACAATCCGCTTTATCAGTCATGTTACAAAGTCTAACAAGAGTCATATGAAGGAGAACTGAAAAGGAAACTGAGGAAAATACTGGGGAAGCCAAATTTGGTTTCAGAAAGAGTCAAGGAACAGGAGATGCTATGGGCCATTCCACATCAAATCACCCAGGTCATGTTGCCCATCATCTTAGATTTTCATGAAACTTTGCACATTTCCTTATACTTAAAATACAAGAGGCTGCCTCATGAAAGTACAGACCCAAAAGTTATAAATTTAATTGAAATCTTTTCATTACAAGGCTAATTTTATTTAGGGTGTCAAATTAGCATTTTTAAATAACAATTATTATAGCCACACTAATGTTAATTTAAAATGTACATGTTCAGCGGTGAAGATCCCTGAAACTATCAATGAAACTTCTTAAGAGAATCTCTGTTTTTAATCCACTGTGACAAATTAATATTCTGTTAACTTCATGTCCTTTTCATTAAAGTAATACATTCTGCCTAATGATGTTGATTTAGGTACACCAACAGCACATAAGATGTTTTCCAAAGACACAAAACAAGAGTCTTCCTTCTCAGGCCAAACAAATGACACTGCTGGTCCAGTTGGGTGGAGAAAAAGTAGTTCAACATCTCCTCCATTGTCATAGACATTTCTGGTGAAGGCAAGGTACTACCTGTCATCATATACAGCTTCTACAAAAGAATTTTTTGAGGACAAGTGCAAGTCCATCGTGAGACATTTTCACTGAATGAAAAAATTAAGTAAGGCTTTTCAGAAGTTACCCTTCTAATCTCTAAAGAATCACAATAAAATGGTTTGTAATGCTGAAAATTCCCAGTACCAGGTATTGTGTGGGTTGTCGAAAATCTCTTCTCGGGGTTCTTGCATAGGAGATCTACGTTGACTTCCTCTAAGAAGTGAGAAAAACATTTGTTAATATTAGCTTTGCAGAAATCAAACACCTGATGCAGTTGTTCTTCGTGCATCATCCGCTAGTTGAAGACTAGCTCTTCTCAATATACGCTTCCAGAGTTGCCACAAGTTATCCTAAGTGAAATTCTCTGATTTCCAGATAAGTTTTGGCATTTTCCCCTGACAAATTTGTAGATCTCAAGGGTAAGTAAAGACATAAGTTGACAAAAAATATGACCACTTCCGTATTTCTACAACATGTGAGAAAAAAAATCTTGAGTACTAACATCAACATCTTTCTTAATGAACTGTTTTTAGATGGAGAAAGTGAGCCAAATGCTTATGTGTTTGATTAAGACGACTGTTGTTATTTTATTTCAATAAAATGAAAGATCTGGTGACAAAATAAGCATTTCCTTGGAGTCGCAAGACAGATTTGAAATACCTTCATCGATTTCAGAAATAACCTCTGGAAAAAGTAGGCCTCCTGAAAGAAGTGTATAAGGCGGGAAGAGTTGTGCAAACCAATACTATTGGTGACTGCCAATAGAATTTTGGTTCTACTACGTTCGTTATTGTCAGTTATTACCCACACTGTGTTACATCTATTATTTTACAAGTGTAGTGTGATTTTTCTTTTGAGAAATGTATGAGTACACAGTGTAAAAACCGCCAGCAACTGCCACACTTTTCTTCTTCTTCTTATCGTCCATATGTTGTAATATATAAACTACTTTCGAAGTGCCAAACTATACTACTATAAATAAAATTTCTACAAACCACCACACAGTACATTGTACTTGCAGTGAGACAGTCGCAATTCCTGAAATCCATAGTCTGTGGCCTTTGGCCTGCCAAGGAGCAGCTTGGTCCTGGATCCATGAATCAACCATGAAAATCCGCCACATTATGCTAAACAAAAAACAGACCCAGCCTGTGGGCATATCGCTGAGACTAGATCCGATGGGCAGGGCCTGCATTAGTGCGAAACGACGGGCTTCAGATCGGCAGGCCTGATCCATTAGATATACCTGCAGAAATGGCCTGCGGTTTTGGTTCATCAAGGAAATCCACTCTCATGACCAGCTATTCACTAGTCACAGATGACATATTGACAATGTGAGACTGTGGTGATCAATCCATGCAACACATGCAACAAGTAACTTGCACAAATATTCAGAGAATCAATACTAATGATGATAGGTAGCAACCTCACCGTAAAGATGATCGCTGAGCCACAGACAGGCACATAGAAAAGACACTCGCTATCTCACAACTAAATTTTCAGCCATAGGCTTTGTCAGAAAAAAGAGAGCACACACACATTCACACAATCACACAGACACAACTCATGCACACATGACTGCCATCTCCAGTTGCTGATCAACAATATCTGAGAATCAGATCCAAACAAACCACTCCTCACGCCTCCCTGCATCTCGGCAGCTGCTAGGCTAATAGCAAGAAGTGGTGGTAGCACTGACTGAAAGCTGAGGGCAGTGGTAGGAAGGAGAGAAGCAGTAAGAATGAGACGGAAGCAGCACACATTCTCAGCTGCACCCAACCAGCGATGATGCATGACATCTCAGTAAACAATCCATTTCATCTACAGAGACATATACAAGATTTTTTTTTCCAGAGTTTTTTTCAAATCTCCCTAATATTTTGCTGATTTCCCTGGCACATTTGACGTTTCACAGTATTTCCTGATTCCAGAACTTGTGGCAACTCTCTCTCTCTCTCTACAGTTCCTCCCAAACTATCACACACAGATTTGTCATGGCTAGTGGCAAAAATGGAATGAACAGCATCAATAGAAAAATCGTTTTTGCGCTCACAGAAATTTTTAAAGCTTTTTCTATTCTTAAGCTGAGCAGCATATCCATCAGGGACTAATGCACTTTCTTCACTTGTGGGTATTGTTCTGCCAGCAACTTATTTATGGATAGCATATACAAATTCTACACCATGCTCCATATCACCACTTATAAAGCAGTGGTTCAGTATTACCAATTTACTTTCTTCATTTACAACTAAACATACACAGGATGGATTGTACAGCTGCTGCTTGTCCAGTGGTAACTCTGAATTTCATTCTGAATTACAAAACTGTAGTTTTAGTTTTCAGCGAAGTCCATTGCCAGAATTGTTTTTTCTGGGGTTAGATTTTCTTTCAATTTTTTCAATGATCCCATTTAAAACAAGAGCACCATTATCTTAAGTTGCAAAGGGTGAGTCTTTTTTGCATATACAAATTCTTCTGAATGCTAACTGTGTCTTTTGCTCCTGGTAACATTCGAATATATTCATCATTTTGGTACAGATCTTTAAAACTTCATCAGCAATAACTCTCTCCCTTTTTGGTTTACGAATTGATAAAATACTCATTTCTGTTTTGAGTTTCCTTGCTTGTCGAACCACATATTCACTAACATTAAATTATGACATTATAGTTTCTTTTGTCGAAGAGGGTGGATGCAAAGTTAAAATTTGGATTTTTTCAGGTAGTCTTAAACTAGCCACTTTTTCTTTCATTAACAATACCATGGCATCAAAACCTTCGGCTTTCTTAAAAATTTCACCATCAAATTTTTCTTCTCTACATTCAGAATCTTCAATACTGCAAACCTTTCTTTCCAAAAAATGGTTCACTTTTTCTAGCTTCTTTTTGCCATACGAAGCCTTGCCATGATTTGGAATGGAGTGAAGTTTTAGCTCCACTAATCATGTAAAGTTTTATTTGCCTTCTGATCTTTTAGTACTGATTCGTGAAACATCATCTCAGGTCATCTGCATCACTTTCATTTCTATCACTGATGTCAGTTTTCTGTTCACAAATCTTATATGTTGTGCAAAGTTTTTAGCCTGGTTTTGTATAGATTCTTTTAGCACTTAATGTTTCAGACAAAGACAAGCAAACTGACCTCAAAGATTTTTTTAACTGTTTGTGTGTTTTGAAAGTATCACATGTTCTTTGATTAATTTCAAAAATGGCTCTGAGCACTATGGGACTTAACATCTGTGGTCATCAGTCTAATTTCAAAAACTTAAGTTATAGTATCTATGGCGTCCACAAATAGTAACACTTTCTTGATCTTGCGGGAAGCTTATATTGGATTGCAGCAATATTAAATCTCGTTTGTCTTCACTCAGCTCGATAGTGCATGAATTCACATGGTAAACTGCAATTAACTGAGCACTAAGTCACTTAAAACATGCTTTATACAAGTGGCATGATAGGGCCGCACCACAAACAGGTATTACCTGTCTCTCAGAAAGACAAAAAGCAACTGAGACCAAATAGACAAACTGTTGGAAGCCAGTTATTCTCAACAATGAATGTCACCAATTGTTGGGTTGTTTTCATGCCTATACAGGTTTCAAACAAGCTACTGCTGTCGAAGAACACTTTTTAATCACTGTGAGCAGGGATTGGCTGAACACACAAATCATATATAGTATAGTTTTTAAATACTTACTGAATTAGTCAAATGAAAGGAAATAAATTTTCACATTTAAAGTCAACTTGCCTGACTACAATGAGTTATACTTAAATAGGCTAATTTGATACCCTTGCATCTGAGGCAGTGAGTCGATGAACTTGCTTAAAATGACCCTTTTCCATCATAGTGGAAAGTATTCTGATTTCAATTGTGTGTGTCTAATAGCAGAAGGCCCATTAAAATTTTTATTTTATTAGAAATCTTACAATATAGATGATTATTTAAGACCAGAATCAGGTTCCCAGCAGGTTGGAGAAACGTGAGAAGCACTTTTCTATATCCTCACAATTTTTCTGAAATCGAAAATTGACAGATATTATATTATTTTTTAAATTTCTTTGTAACTTTATTGCTTAAACAATTACATGTCTGTTACATATGTGCTTCTCTTAACTTAAAAAAAAATCAAAATCAAAAGCTTCATAAACACCACAGTTATGGGCATTTATGTAGGTATGTACCATTTTGCGCTGACATTCTTGCAGAGTCCAGTTATCAATATATCACTGGATTTAAAATTAGACTTAAAATAAAGTTTTAGTCTGAGACCAAAACGATTTTGCAGAAGTTCATATGTTCTAAGTATACGCCAATGTGCAAAGTTTTGTGAAAATCTTAAGTAGAGGTTACAAATCATTGAATTATTGTGTGTTTTGACATGGAATGACCCTATATATGGTCTGAGAATTATTGGATAAAGAACACTAGAAATGAAAAAAGAGGTGTATATTTGTTTTATTGATTGGGAGAAGGCTTACAACTGGAATATAATGCTGAGAATTTTAAAAGTTGTGCATAGACTGGAGAGAGAAAAGTTTAATTAGGGAGATGTATACAAAAGTAAGAGTATGGAGCGAAGACACTGAAGAGATTACATTGGAAGGAGAGTACAGCAAAGATGCTCACAGTCACCAAAGCTGTTCAATATACATAGAGGGGATCTGATAGGTCAGGCACATGAGGCTGCAAGATACACTGTAATTGGGGGAGAAATGATAACGACTATAAAATATGTGGATGATCAAGTGGTGCTGGCAGATTCAGAAGAGGAGCTTCAGATGATTGAGAGTATTGTAAGAAGAGGCAAGGCGTATGGAATGAAGACGTAAAAGGGAAAAAACAAAGGTGATGAGAATAAGTAAGAAGGAAGCTTCAATTAACACATTCATAGACGGAAAAAAAGAACAAGTAAAATCTTTCTGTATCTGAGAAGTTTAGTGGCATGGAAGGGAAGCTGTACAGAAAAAGTAAGGAGGATATCTATGGGAAAGACAGCATTTGAAAAGGTGAAAGGTGCAGTAGTTACCGCTATCTAGAAGAATTCCAATTGAACTGAGAAAAGATTTGCTAAATTCACGTCTAAAAGGTTGCGTTATACAGCAGTGAATCATGTAGATTTAAAAAGAAAGAAGAAAGATACTTAGAAAGTTTTCAAATGTGGCTATGGAGAAGAGTGCTTAAGGTAAAGTGGACTGACAGGCTTAAGAATCATGAAGTAATGAAGTAAATACGAAAAGTATAAAAATTATTGGAAGTCATCACAAACTGAAAAAAAGAGCAAGGCTGGGACATATACTGGTACTGCTTACGAATTGTCTACAACGAAGAATTAGAGAGAAAAGTTGAAGGGATAAGAGGAGGAGGTAGAATCATAATTGGTCGATGGATGACATTTGAAGAGGACATACATACAAACAGTTGAAGGAAGATGCTCACAACAGGACACAATGAAAAGCCTCTAGTTGAAACCTGTCATAGACCGATACACTAAAGTAGATGTAGATGAAGAAGAAGAAGAAGAAATGCAGGTCGACAACACTTAGTGACATACTTACTCAGTCACAGACTACACACTTACTGAGAGATGGGTGCAAAATGAGAATTTCTAAACTGATATTTAAATCTAATTATAACAAAATTTAACAAAAGATCTCAACTGGATTGAAGTACTTTTAGTTTATGTGTAAGTTATATCACAGAGCGTGTGGAAGTAAAATTAGGCCTACTATTAGTTGCAGATGACATTATAGAAAACACTATCTAAATATGTCATCTTATTAAGTAATTGTTTGACAAGAGCTGTATTTTCAGATCAGAGGTATCTTACATGCAATGTTCAGTACTATGTTTCAGTGACAATATATCATAATGTTCATATAATATTATGATTACATTGCATGAACAGTTACTAACAACAACAAATCCTTGTATTTCATTTAAAAAATTCCTTAAATGCTGCTCACATATATGTATAGATAAATAGAGTACAAAAAAAGTCACTGAAATACACAAAGAGAACATTACCAATAAGATACTGCTGATGATGGACAATGTCCAAAATTAGTCCAGTGTAACAAAATACTAGCACAAAGCACATTAGTCAAACAGGTAATTAATAACAAGACATATTTACACATTTTACAAGCTGCAGGGCTTACGTGTTTATTTCTTTAAAAAAAAAAAGGTCGTATGTCTGTTGTAGCTGTTCTGTCCATCTATATGAAGCTTCAGGCTCATCTCTTCATCAAGAGGGCAAAATTCATACGTGCTACAACTTACTACTATAGCCCACACAAAAACCTTTGATGTCATGGACAAAACAGAACCGGAAAAAAGATTTAAAGCAGCCAATGAAACGATTTGTTGTCAAATAAAATTACCTTCGCTGCTAACTCTGGTGCGACGGGGGCATGACCAGTAACAAGGTCAAGCCGTTCAATCCATGGAAGACCCAACCGAAATCCTGACAAGCACTTTTTAAGTTCTGCCTGAAAAAAAGGAAGAGGAAAAAATGGTACTGACAACAATGCCATTATGAAAATACAAAAAGGACGACGAATGTACGTGGGCAATACTTTGACTTTGAAGAAATGTAAATGGCTAAGAAAAAATACTCACCACATTATTTTTAAAAGTTTTCTTTTCTACCTCTGCTACAGCATTCAGGCCAGGCTTCAACACGCCCTTCTCGAAGGCTTCCTGAAGCTGAAATTAAATGGACAAAAACTATAAAACAAGATATGGAACTAGCTTGATAACAGACATACTAATCGATATTCTTTACACCACACCTGAGAATCAGAGTCGTAGTCTATTTCAGCGTCTGACTCGATATCAGACATGATGCACACAAGGATTATCTCCGTACAAATTTCATACACATCTCTTCAACACAGACACATTCCACAAACTACGAGACACAAGCAATCAAATCAACCATGTGCCGTGTGCGTATACAAACATTGCTTGGTAACATCTCTGATACCACCACAGCAGTGCCGCCAACTTGTTTTATTATCCTTTTTTGTCTAGACATGGATCTAATGTAGTCTCGCTGCAACTGACATGGGATCTCACCAACAACGTTAGGGATTATACCAATTCACACTGGACGTCACGTCATGTCAAAACATTCCGCAATGCATTTCAAATGGCGGCATCACACACATACCGTCACGACATGTGAAGGTTTCCCGGGAAGACGGTTTCGACGGTGTAGTTTCATTTCACTTTTCATTGGTCCTTTTAATCATTTGTTGTACAAGGTATACAGTATGAAATTGGACAAGTCATTGTGATTTATAACACAATATTTTAAATTATACAAGAATATGTACACTAATTTAGGCTTAATATTCTCACAGCTGAAAATTCACCTTTCATACTTAATACTTAACACAAGTAACTCAATCAATTTTTTACATACGATTTTGATTAACATTTCAATCATTCTTTTTTCAACATTTAGCAACAGATTTTTGTGTTTCAAGACATTCATCTACACTACAACAACACTTTTGCAATAAATATTTATCGACAGCAGTTTTAAATCTTGAAGGATCATGTATTGTTTTAATGTTATTATTGTATAGTCTGTTTCCTATTTGCAATGGTTCATTCTGTTTTAGTGTTGTGTATGCATGCTGAACATGTATTTCCTGCTTTTTCCTTGTGTTATACAGCTGGATACTCTGGATACTTGATACAAGATTGTTCCTATTTTCTAAGATTTTCCTGGCAAATATTATTACTAGTAAGATATATAGACATGGTAGTGCAATAAGGGCTTGCATGATTTTCTTGCGACAGCATTTTCTATGGCTCTTACAATTTTATTTTAGAATATAAAACAACTTTTGCTGGTAGACGCATTTCCGCAAAAGTTTATGCCGTAACGCAGTAAGGTTTCTGGCTGGGCGAAGTATTCATTTTTAGTGTCTCTTTCAATGTGCAATCAGAAAGAGGTTTGATAGTATTAACAAATGGTATTCAATTTATTTGTAATGTATTTTGGATGTTGGACAGATCTTGGATATTCTTGGATCCATATTCCAAGAAATTTTGTAGAGCTTACATTTTGAAGGGTTCTGGCAAACAAATCTATGTCTAGTGTTAGTGGATATTTACTTTTCACTGTGTGTAAGTGCACCGTACCTGGTTTTTTTTTTTGTGCTTACTACTAAATTGTTTCCAGAAAACCAGTCTGTAATGTGTGTGGTACACTTTTTAATCACCATACAGTAATTTTTCTCTGGTTCTTCCTTTTATTACCACATTTATGTCATCTGCGAACTTTATGTAATTATGGTGTGGACTGGTCGGTTCCAAGTCATTTACAAAGAGTAGAAACAGAATTGGTCCTAGAATGGAGCCTTGTGGGACACTGTAGTTAATGCTCTGCTTTTCTGGGCAGTAGGACTTTACCTTGCTCCCTTCTTGGGTAGCAAGCTCAACTACTTGCTTTCTATTTTGGAGATATGATTTTATCCATTCAAGATCTTGTGATTGATGACATCAAATGATTTAGAAAGGTCTATAAATATGACTAAATACAAAGATAGATGACTAAATACAAAGATAGACACGAAGCCCTCACCTACTACAATAGTACAAGTTTATATGCCAACTAGCTCTGCAGATGATGAAGAAATTGATGAAATGTATGATGACATAAAAGAATTCAGGTAGTGAAAGGAGACTAAAATTTAATAGCCATGGGTGACTGGAATTCGATAGTAGGAAAAGAGAGAGAAGGAAACATAGTAGGTGAATATGGATTGGAGCTAAGAAAGAGGAAGCCGTCTGGTAGAATTTTGCACAGAGCATAACTTAATCATAACTAACCCTTGGATCGAGAATCATAAGAGAAGCCTGGAGATACTGGAAGGTATGAGATAGATTATATAATGCTAAGACAGAGATTTAGAAACCACGTTTTAAATTGTAAGACATTTCCAGGGGCAGATGTGGACTCTGAACACAATCTATTGCTTATGAACTGTAGATAAAACTGAAGAAACTGCTAAAAGGTGGGAAAATAAGGAGATGGGACCTGAATAAACTGACTAAACCAGAGGCTGTACAGACTTTCAGGGAGACCATAAGGGAACGATTGACAGGAATGGGGGAAAGAAATACAGTAGAAGAAGAATAGGTAGCTTTGAGGGATGAAGTAGTGAAGGCAGCAGAGGATCAAGTAGGTAAAAAGGCGAGGGCTAATAGAAATCCTTGGGTAACTGAGGAAATATTGAATTTAATTGATGAAAGGAGAAAATACAAAAACGCAGTAAATGAAGCAGGTAGAAAGGAATACAAACGTCTCAAAAATGATATCGACTGGAAGTGCAAAATGGCTAAGCAGGGATGGCTAGAGGACAAATGTAAGGATGCAGAGGCACATATCACTAGGGGTAAGATAGATACTGCCTACAGGAAAATTAAAGAGACATTTGGAGAAAAGACAACCACTTCTACGAATATCAAGAGCTCAGATGGAAACCCAGTTATAAGCAAAGAGGAGAAAGCAGAAAGGTGGAAGGAGTATATAGAGGGTCTGTACAAGGGCGATGTACTTGAGGACAGTATTATGGAAATGGAAGAGGATGTAGATGAAGATGAAATGGGAGATATGATACTGCGTGAAGAATTTGACAGAGCACTGAAAGACCTAAGCTGAAACAAGGTCCCGGGAGGAGACAACATTCCATTAGAACTACTAACAAAACTCTACCATCTGGTGAGTAAGTTGTATGAGACAGGCGAAATACCCTCAGACTTCAAGAAGAATATAATAATATCAATCCCAAAGAAAGCAGGTGTTCACAGATGTGAAAATTACCGAACGATCAGTTTAGCAAGTCATGGCTGCAAAATACAACCGCAAATTCTTTACAGACAAATGGTAAAACTGTTAGAACTCGACCTCGGCGAAGATCAGTTTGGATTCCATAAAAATATTGGAACTCCTGAGGCCATACTGACTCTACGACTTATCTTAGAAGACAGATTAAGGAAAGGCAAACCTACATTTCTAGCATTTGTAGACTTGGAGAAAGTTTTTGACAATCTTGACTGGAATACTCTCTTTCGAATTCTGAAGGTGGAAGGGGTAAAATACAGCGAGCGAAAGGCAATTCACAATTTGTACAGAAACCAGATGGCAGTTATAACAGTTGAGGGGCACAAAAGGGAAGCAGTGGTTGGGAAGGGAGTGAGACAGGGTTGTAGCCTATCCCCGGTGTTATTCAATCTGTATATTGAGCAAGCAGTAAAGGAAACAAAAGAAAAGTTCGGATTAGGTATTAAAATCCATGGAGAAGAATTAAAAACTTTAAGGTTCGCCGATGTTATTGTAATTCTGTCAGAGACAGCAAATAAGATGAACATCAACAAAAGCAAAACGAGGATAATGGATTGTAGTCGAAAAAAATCAGCTGATGCTGAGGGAATTAGATTAGAAAATGAGACACTTAAAGTAGTAAAGGAGTTTTGCTATTTGGGGAGCAAAATAACTGATGATGGTCGAAGTAGAGAAGATATAAAATGTAGACTGGCAATGGCAAGGAAAGCGTTTCTGAAGAAAAGAAATTTGTTAACATCGAGTATAGATTTAAGTGTCAGGAAGTCGTTTCTGAAAGTATTTGTATGGAGTGTAGGCATGTATGGAAGTGAAACATGGACGATAAATAGTTTTGACAAGAAGAGAATAGAAGCTTTCGAAATGTGGTGCTATAGAATAATGCTGAAGATAAGGTGGGTAGATCACATAACTAATGAGGAGGTATTGACTAGAATTGGGGAGAAGAGAAATTTGTGGCACAACTTGACTAGAAGAAGGGATCGGTTGGTAGGACATGTTCTGAGGCATCAGGGGATCACCAATTTAGTATTGGAGGGCAGTGTGGAGGGTAAAAATCGTAGAGGGAGACCAAGAAATGAATACACTAAGCAGATTCAGAAGGATGTAGGTTGCAGTAAGTACTGGGAGATGAACAAGTTTGCACAGGATAGAGTAGCATGGAGAGCTGCATCAGACCAGTCTCAGGAGTGAAGACCACACCAACAACAACAGAAAAGAATATTTTGCTCTGATTACAAAAATGTTTGGTTTATCCACTTTTTAGTTTTCAGTTTGTTCATAAATTTAGTGTGAACATAATGTCTACACAGGTACCAAGCCCTTCTGTCATTTTAAATGAATACGTGAAGTATCCTGCCTTTTGTGACTTTTTTTTGGCATTTAGATATGGGTCGTATTAATAGGTGTCGTCTAGAAGGCTCTGCCTACCAGAACTTAAGTACTTATGTGTCTAGAAGGCTATGGTATATTGGTATGACATTATAATATACAGTTTATTTATTTCTGAAGAGGCTCCTATATGTTAAATAATATTGGAAACTGTCAATATACTGGCCATCTTAGGGTGTGTATTGACTTATTGTCAACACTAGAAATAATGATGAACGCTGCTGATGGACCTTAAAATATTCTCATTACTGTCAATAGATAGTGAATGTGTGAAGTCATTTATTGACAGTTTGATAATATTTCCATTCAGAAGTTGACAGAGATACGGGAACCAGACACACAGCATTAGTGTGCACTGTTTATATTTTTTACTCTGCCGTTGTGTAAATCAAACCTCAGATTCAGTTTTTAAGGAGTGTTTTAACACAATAGGCCACTTTAGGATGGTCAACGGAGTATTCTCTATGACACTACTCATTTCATTAATTTTATATATGGTATACACTGTTGTGTAGCATAGTATTTTTGAAAAAAGCTCCCATTTCGAAAAATATGTCATATATCTGCAATGACTAGTAAGAGGTCTGCAAAATTCATGTCAGCTTCACCAAATTACCACACATCGTAAAAAAAGTCTTACGTTAATTGTTTGAACCGGTCCTTGCAAGGCAGATGTAATTTTGTCACAGTTTTCCATAGAAATGTACTAATTGTGCTTGCTGATATTACAGAACTAAACTTCGAGCATTAGCACGACCATTGTGTTGCCAGACATCTCGAAGTTACTCCTAATCTCTTGTCGAATGCGATTGCTTCGCTCATTAACGTATTTTGCGCCTCTCTTTTATCTTGTATCAATACCAATAACTTGTCATACAATGCAGAACTCATAAGAAAATAATTTATGTAATCTTACGGGTCTGTGATTCTGATTTCTGCCTTTTTTCAATCAATTTTGGACCCACTTCCTCTTTTTAATTATTTTCTGTTGCTTGCAAGATACAGCTAATATAATTGCAGCACACACTTGCTTTTGACTGTTTGACACCTTAATTCGACACCTCGGCCTAATAGAACTGCATTGTCAGCTGACAATTTTTGCAATGTCATTAGTAGTGTGAGGTCGCTTCAGATTGACAAATTGGTGTTGTCAATAAATACTGACCGTGAGCAGGCCCCCTAACCTCCAGAATTTGAAAGTTGTGCTTCGTAGTTACTTCACTGCTGTGTTGCTATACTTCACTGTGTGTGTTACATTTGCCGACAGTAAAGAAATTTAACACCAAACGGAGATTTTGATGCAATAGTTCAAAGAAACATCAAATAATACACATTATTTGGTTCAACAGTCATCTATATATATTTGATGTAGAGGCATATAAACTTGAAGCGAGCAACGCGTGGTTCTTTGCTGCTTTCAAACCTGTCTTTCTGTGGGCCAGCTTACTACCACGTCCACGCACTCACTTCAAGCTGTAGGCCCGGGTGATGGTAATTAAATCCATGTGGTTACGCGCAACACATTTATTCACAGCAACATACATACACCGAAAAGTTATAATAATTACACTGGAAACCGCGTGGGCGATCGTGTGACCGCAGAGAACGGCTCGACCACGGATCCAGGCGAATATACACTCCTCAGTCATCGGGCGCGCCGTAGAACTCGTGGCTGCGGAAGACAATGGACACCTCTCTGGCTGAGCGTGCGAATTTTCTCTCGCCTCGCGAATGCCGTTTAATTCGAAGGTGCGAGAAACGTAGCGAACGAGTGTCGGCTGTCCGATTTGTGTACGCGACGATGGGGAGCTATGCTCGACCCCAGTGGGCAGTGGCTGGCGATATCTCACAGCGATGCAGACGTCCGTTAAGTAACAGTGGGTAACTCACGCTGTTCTCTTTTTTTATCCTGCACGCCCGTCGGCGCGGCATCATTGCAGTGCTTTGCCCTAACGATAGTTTTGCGCGGGGCAGCGGGACGAATGTCGGCCTGTTGACTGTGTCGTCTGCAGTTGCTGTGCTGCTGTCCGAGGTTGGCGCACAGATCCCCCTTGGGGAACGGAGCTCGTTAGGAGCCGTCTGCGGCCAGCATACGTTTGTGCTTCGCACGTTTGTGGTTATACAGTGCGAGCGCGGTGAGGGCGGTATGTTACGCCAGCGTGAGTGCGAAGGCGGCGGTGTCTGACGTGACGAACGGCTGATGGGGCGTGCAGGGATTTATCCCTAGCGGCCTTCTAGAACAGGAGTGCCCGGCGCTATGCAGGAACTGTCTGTAGCAATGAACGGCTGCAGATCTAGTGTGCAGATGTCAGCCCTGTGAACACTTACACACGAACAAGGATAAGAAATAACAATGAGTTCATATGCAAATAAACAAGGTATCGTTAACGATGGGGAAAAAGTAAACAAAACGTTTACAGGGACGCACTATTCATAAAACACGGGGGTTTTTCTTGTTTGACAAGCTTGGCGCGGTAGCACGATGTGGCACTCGATCCGATCCCGGCGCTCACGGCACTAGAGACTACGGAGAGTTCAATACGCGCGAACGTGGTGTCGTTGGGCCTCGAACACGGCTTTCGGAGCTTTGGCGGACAAGACATTAGCGACAGCGAAACATGGGAAGTGACGTAGTTCATAGAAGATGTGGCGTCCTTCTGTTGTAGCCTCTGCTACCTTTTCTGGGAATAATATTTACTTACGTGTGTATTTCTTTAAAAAAAGGTCGTATGTCTGTTGTAGCTGTCCTGTCCATCTATGTAAAGTTTTCTGTGAATGGAAACTGTTGCATATTTTTTCTCATACTTTGTTCGGAACTCTAGAAAGATCTCTTACTGGTCAAACAACAAATACCAGAGCCTTTAACTAATTTCAAGGTAGATAGTTATACCACAGTCTAACATATTAGACTGTGGTTATACTGTTATACATGTAAGTACCCTACGAATTTAGTTAAATGTTTTGTGCTAATATTTTCATTGACTGAGACTACTGCTTCACTCTTGAAGTTATTTACTGTATCTGCCAGGCTCAAAACATACTCATGCGAATACTTTCGTGATCTGGAACGCTTATCACTCATCTTTGACGCGCTACTTCTGCAGACGACGACTAAGTAAATACGAAATGACATACACGCTATCTCCCGTTGTCCTTTCTTTATGATATACTTTGGATTCTTTTTGGACATGGTAGAAGTAGAGTCTATTCGATACAAAGGTGTTTGGGCAGTGGTAATCAATGGACATGAGTGTTTGATGTTGTGTTGTTATTATCATTATACTCTACAAATAACGTAAATAATGGCGGACGCAGCTGCCCGTCAACTACAATATGAGTATAAAGCTGTAAGTAAACAAAATTGCTTTTTCTTTATATTGATACACTTTTTATATTTGATAGGCCTAAATGTTTTGATACTGTCGAAAATGTTATTCTCGTAAATTTCAGAATTCAAATCTTGTGCTCCAAGCCGATGTCAGGCTCATCGAACGTCGCAGCCGCGATGAAGCGACCGGTGAAGTTATGTCCCTTGTTGGGAAACTTGATGGAACAAGAATGGGGGACAGGCACCAGCGCACTAAACCCGTGAAAGCTGCAGAGAGAAAAGCGAAGTACGTACAACATAATGTATTGATTTAATTTCACGTCGCTGTGTGTCGTTGAATCGAATGTTTTCCTGATGCTTTTCGTGTATAAGCCATTCAGCATTTCGTAATACATGATACTGATGACCTCGCTGTTTGGTCTCCTCCCCCAAATCAGCTCAACCCACCTCGAGGTAGAATTTCATTATAGCTAAATGTTCCACTCATCATCAAAGATCAAACTTGAATGCTATTGGCTTTTAGTGCCACGTAATTTATATATATTGTAGATTGTGGCAGAATTATCATATTTCCCACGATGGTGACTAGCCACGTATAATTCATTTCACTTTGTTGCTCAGTTTCTGCTGACCAACTAGATGGCCCTTGCGTGTAGACCTTGATTACAGTACGTATTTTTGACATACTAGGAACACTATTTGAAAAATCGTGGAAACACGTCCTCCACCAAAATACTGTCATCTACATATTTCTGGCCCTTGTTACTTGAGAAATACTTTCGAAATTCACATGGTTGGTGTATACAAGGAATTACATTGTTTGTTACACTAGAGATAGTGACCCTAAAATATATGGAAGACTTCCTTAATCACAACCTTTTAAATGACGCTTTCAAGTTAAGACTTGGATTAACCAAATAATATCTACATAGTGTACAGATTAGTGAAATTTGTAACAATTAGGTTGCTGTCTCCATTTCACAATATCTTATTTTGTTTTGAAATCTGTCTGTTCACGCACAGTTAGAGAGAGCTGCTGCACCCAAGCCCTATCAATTTAATATGTAGTATTTTATCGCTTCACCAACTCAGCCAGGTTATCTCATTTGAACCTACTGTAGACCTTGGCCTGTGCTGCATTCCAATCTCGCTGCACAACCAAGATTTCATGGTGGGTTCCAGTTTCGCACCTTAGCCAAATATACTCACATATGATTAAGGGTGAGCATTATTGTAATTTTTTATGTGAAACATCAAACAGCATATAATAGTATTATGAATCGAGTGACTGTGTAGATCCTGAAAATATTGATGCCAAAAGTTGTAAACAATCTTGGAAGGCTACATGGTCTTTGTTTCCAGTGCTGCACTAAAAGAAAGTTGTTTGTCAGCTTGGACAGTCAGTCGTGATTTCCTTTTTTCTATAGAATTGCAAAAATACTCTCCTGAAGGATGGTGTTCAAGTGGACTTCACAAATGAGTCATTTGCAGCAAATTGGCCCCTCCCACTGCAATCTGTCAGTCACAGAGTTGTTTTATTTTATCTATACTCATGTTTGATTGTATTGGGGAAAAGATTAGAATATCCTCACTTTGATTTTTGCTGCATCGTATTAAGTATGACGATTTACTGTCTTTGTGTGGCTATTACTGTAGGAGCTAGTATTCATTGATTTTCTTTGCAGCTGAAAGGTGCAGTCATTTCTGAAGGCTGTAGTGTCACTTTCCCACGTAAACTTTGTTTTTATGTGTGACACAGGATTTTGCCCATGATATTGGTGGGTCATTCCGTGTCAGTTCTTCCAGGGGCTCCAGCTCATAGTCTCAGATTTGACTGAAATTCAGTACACTAATTCTACCATGTGTGGAATACTCGTGTACAAAGTATTAGTTTCCCCTGCCAATTAGTTCCAGAATTATGACTTGTAACAGAAGGTGATGTGACCCAGAAATTGCAACCTGCATCTGGCAATCTATCTTCAGACCCAACTTCAGGTCTTAATAACTTTGGAACTGTTCCACGCAGTCCAGTGAAATTCTTACGACCCAGTGACATCCATTTAGAGAACACACTCCATGAATCGAAACACCAACAACATATTTCTGAGGGAAAATAAAAAATTCCAAAGTGTGATAAAAAAATGTAATACATTAAAAGGTACATATTGCAGGTGCCCTTCATGCCAAATATAATTCCCTCAAAAAGGGTATAATTTTTTTTTTTGTGGTAAGCTTAATGTGGCCTAAACACACACAGAACTCATCTTGCCCATAACAGTCACAAAAAACTGAGTTACATGCACACGAAAACACAAAAATTTGAAAAATTACCTTAAAAACATGGATTTTCTAAGTGTGGTAGCACAAAAGGGACATGTGGTATCCAAGCCAAATTTCACACACTGCATAAGTAGACCATAATGATATATATCTCAAAATTTCAGCATGTTATTGCAAGACATTTGTGTACAATCGAAGTTGACAGATGTATTTGGTGATGTGGCCATTGTTCCACAACACGATTTTGTAAAAAGATATCGTAAACTGTTCTGCCTCTTCTTATCCTCTCCCACAACTGTTTAATCACTAAACAACAACATATAGACAGAGTAACCCAAACTATCATTAATGTTTAGTGCACCTTAACTGCTAAAAACCAGTCGATTGTGCTTCGAACAGAAGTTCTCCCACACTTTAGCTACTGTACTCTGTACATTGAGTGGCAAATTGTACTGTCTTCCTGACGCTGTGGAAGGAACTGATACTGTCATCAGAATATGTTTAAAAGGAATCCAACAGCTGTCTGCCAAATGTGGCCAATGAAATGATCTTGCTGGTGCCATGAAGTTCACAAATACATCACCTTCTGCTTCACAGCATTGTGCAACACATCCTATGTACCATTTGTCATCATAAATGGTTGTATGTTGCTGCTTTTGCTTCTGAATCCTGAGTCAGACACACTGTGAAGACATATGTCGTGCATGAACCTATAGTTATAACTGGACAGTCTGCTCATCTGCACATTGTCAGAGCCTGTTGGAGAGAAGTTATGATGGCGCCTTGTGCCTGCAACAGTTTTAACATGTTCTAGTCTGCTTTTTAGCTACTCTTCGACTGATTTCACCTCATCTTTCGAAACATAGAATGATTGTATGCCAGAGATATTTTTCTGTACCCAGGTAAATAATTGAAGAGGTGTTAGAATGTGACCTTCTGTAGGGTTCTGCAGACTAGCTCGTGATGCCATACGCTTAATGGTAGCAACAATACCATCATATACATTTTTACCATGACTTGTTGCGAAACAATTCCATTCTGCGTGAATCTGAAAATCATGGTAATGCATGCATAAATTTTTGAGATTTTTACAGTTTTTGTACTGACTAGCTGCCCCATCACTGAAGTATTTCGCAAAATGTATGAGAGGCAGCTTGTTTTTCACATAAGCCATGACAGTGTGAATGTGGGCATGAACTGCAATGGCATCATGAATTAAACAGTCACTAAAAACGCACAGGTTCATGACAGACACATCACCTGGTTCACGTCTATAGTAAATCGCAAATGGCTGGATAGTTACTTGACTGTTGTCCCAGTGATATCCTTGGATGGCAACTTGAACTATAAATGCATAATTTTCAGAAAAGTCTAGTATTACTATAATTTCATCTTGTTTCAAAATATCCTTACAAAACTGGAGATCAGCCGATTGTGCTGTTGCTGTGAAGGTGTGTGTGGTCAGTTTGTCCATTTTTTGACAACACATTTCAACAAAATCTTCCACTGTACTTTTCTTTGTTTCAAGACTTGTGTGATCCATGTGTGTCCATTGTTTATAAGAAACAAGTTCATCATCATCCACACTGGACTCGCATTCGGCCATCCTGATTTAGGTTTTTAATGATTTTCCTAAATCTCTCCAGGCCAATGCCAGGATGGTTCCTTTGACAGGGCACAGCCGCCTTCCTTCCCCGTCCTACCCTAATCCGATGAGACCGATGGCCTCGCAGTTTGGCCTCTTCCCCCAAACAACCCAACCCATCATCATCCATAAGGAGTTCACCATACAGTTTGTTATTCATGTGTTCTGCAAGATTTGTCTTACCAGGACACTTTTCACACCTGAATATCATGCACTGGTAGAACTGATGTCACACACTAGCAGCTTCATTGCACATTTGTAATCCAGACCAGAATCCTTTATAGCAGCAAACATCAGCTTAGCATTTTGATGGGTCTCACATACACGAACATTGTGTGTGCTCCTTGCACTTACAGGCACAACCCATTTTGGCCGAAGATTGGAAGAAGGTGATAAACCTACTTTGGTATTGGGATACTTTTCCTTGAATTCTAAATATAGTTCTGATATGTTGCATAGCAACAGTCTTTTTTTGCATCTATACCCATACATTTCCCATTTTCACCATTACATAGTCTTTTTTTTTTCCAGGCATTATTTGGCTGTAGTCATTATTTTCATAAAACTCCGACACTAGCACCTTTATTTCTGAACTCAATTGCTTACCCTGAGCCTGCTGAAGTTGTGGAAGCACTCCTTGGGTTGCTTTTATTTTCCTAGCTTGCTTTACCATATATGTAGAAACATTGAATTCCTTTGCAGTGTAGTCAGTAGACCAGCTGGAAGGTGCAAGGGTAAGAATAGCTACTTTTTTTCTGGTGTGTGGATATGGAACATTTTTCTTTCAAATCATGCACAATTTTGTCCAAATCAGAACATTCCTGGCATGATTTCTGTTCCTTTGGAGCAGATAGTTCTTCCTCTTCCACCATTAGTTAAGAGGTCCGCCAGTCACGATTACCTACTTGTTTCACTTCGATTTATGTTCTCTTTTCCTTGTGTTTCCTTTCCTTTTTTTAGTGCGTTTCTTCTCCTCTTGTTTTGCCTCTGTATGTGAGGTTTTGGAACTGCGTCAGGTCTGTGTCTTTTAGCCGTTCTCCTTGTTCACTGTCCGTCTTCGTCCCTTCACCACATGTGTTCCTGTTCCTATGCGTTTAGGTGCTGATGAAAACACCGTTAAGTGCCCAAAAACCTCAAACCACACACTCCACCATTAGTGTGTCAGCTATTTTGTGTTTTAATTCCATTTGAGCTTCTTGTAGTTTCTTCTACCATAGCTGGGCCTGTCTCTTTTCCCAACTGTGTGTGTCTGCATGAGAGACAAACCAAGAGCAGTCACTGAAGTATTTAATTTATCATCCGTTGTGGTTGCAGGTGGCAGATACTCTTCATCACTGTCATGTAAATTATCAGAATATTTCATTTTTTAGCAGTGTAACACACCTGGAACATAACTTTTGTCCTGGTTTCATGTTAAGTCCCATGCACTGATTCACTTTCAATATTGATTTCATATCAATTTCTCTGAGGCTACACTTCACTGTCTTCTTACTAATCCGAAATGGATCAGAACAACTTCTTTGTAGGGAAGAATACTTATCCCGAAATACTTTCATATGATGATAACAAATATTAAAGTTTCTCGGAACTGTACTTCTTGTGCCCACAGGGTGTATCCCGGATCTCCATGGCAACAAATCTTGGTCCGATTCATCTAAATCATACAGTACAAAGTGAATGCCACATTTTATTCCATATGTTGTTTTATGACATTCAGATGCTTGTGCTGTACCAATACTGCAACTTGTTTGAACAAAAACACCACTAGTATACTCTTCTGCTTCCATACTTACTTCCACAACAGTACTGACCAGTCTGAACTAGACTCTTAAAAACATGAGTAACCTGTAATTGTTGCTTGTTTCCTTTGTTGTTCCTGCCTAACAATGACTCATTCTGTCCCTGAAAACTACCACTGTTTAACTTTCTGTTGCCTAGTGGTTCCCAACAATTGCTGCAGCTTTATCTGAAACAAGCTGTCTGCATCATCACTATCACTTGCTAAATCGTGTTAAAGGAAAAGTAACCAAATACATCTCTGTCAACTTTTATTGTACTCAAATGCCTTGCAATAACAAGTTGAAATTTTGCCACATATTATATTATGGTCTACTTATGCAGTGTTTGAAATTTGGCTTTGATATCACTTGTCCCTTTTGTGCTACCACACTTACAAAATCCATGTTTTTCAGGTAATTTTTCAAATTTTTGTATTTTCGTGTGCATGTAACTCTGTTTGTGTGACTGATATGGGCAAGATGAGTTCTGTGTGTGTTTAGGCCACATTAAGCTTACCACAAAAAAAATGTATACCCTTTTTGAGCGAATTATATTTGGCATGGAGGGCACCTACAATATGTACCTTTTAATGTATTACATTTTTTTAATCACATTTTGGAATTTTTTATTTTCCCTCAGAAATATGTTGTTGGTGTTTTGATTCAAGGAGTGTGTTCTCTAAGTGGATGTTACTGGGTTGTAAAAATTTTGCTGGACTCTGTGGAATAGTTCCAAAGTTATTAAGACATGAAGTTGGGTCTGAAGATAGATTGCCAGATGCGGGTTGCAATTTCCGGGTCACGCCGCCTTCTTTCACAATCCATAATTCTGGAATTAATTGGCAGGGGAACTTAAAATTTTGTACATGAGTGTTCCACACTTGGTAGCATTGGTGTGCTAAATTTCAGCCAAGTCTGAGACTATCAGCTGGAACATTTTCTCAAATTGGTTGAATTGACATGGCATGACCCTGGTGAAACTTTTTCACAGGTTTGTGATGGTGACCTAAATACGCAGCACTATAAAGCACAGCTAGTGTATCAATGCTTCCACTTGCTTTATAGACTTTTCTGGGCCAACATTAGTGTATTATCGGCAGTTTAATTTTTTGTTCTAAAACTTATTAACTTTGATTTTTTCTTGCTCTGTTATGTGATTGTCTAGACACTACTCTGTCCGTTCATTGGCATTACAGAAGCATCCAATTCCACCACTTTGACCCATGATGTCATCAGTATGGCGGAAAGCGTTACTTTCAGTGTATCAAAGATGGCGACAATGCCATCACTACATACACACGCCAACAAATGGGAAAACACATAAAAATGACACAGTAACATCTCACTCCAAAAATAAAATGAAACTAATGGGATAACCGTGAAAAATTTGGGGTTTAGGGCATGGATAATCTATATATACAACAATAAAAAAACACCGCAAGATCCCAAAACAAACAATATCACAAAAAAACAAAATTAGAGCATTCCACTACATGGGAATCGGACATTTTCTTTGATCTATATAGCTTAACAACAGCTGTCAGTACAAAAAAACCAACACCTATAAGTACGAAAAGTGGAACCAAAACCTTAACAACACCAAAATCTGACATCACAACGTGAATTAAAACACAATCAACCTACCATAAATACACAAAACGTCACAATTACTATAGAATAAACCCAAAACAAAAATTACTTACCAACAGCAGCATCGGGCAACACTATCTAGGTTGGCCACTGCGAACACACACACACACACACACACACACACACACACACACACACGTAGGTTGGCCACTGCGAACACACACACACACACACACACAAAAGCAACAAAACAGAAACAAAAAGCTCCTAAACCACCCACAATATAACAACCACATCACCCCCTCCCCCCAATCAAAAAACCACCAGCAAAGAAAAAACCCTAAAATAGCCAAATTCAGTCACATCATACAAAACAAGAAAAACTGCTACCAAACCAGTCTTCTACAACATAACCTCATAACAATCCCCTCCTACCCACAACCCACCCCACAATCTCAACAACCCCTACCCCCCCCCTCAACACTCATACAAGCCCAACTCTCTTAACTCACCACCCTCGGCCTATACATCCTCCCCCACAGCCCTAAAACAAATGCAAAAAAAAGTGATTTCCAGGGATGCCCTTCTGTCAGCAATACTCATCTAAATGAGATTGCTTGTTGGAAGAGCATCTCTTCCTCCTCCCTATAACTGATGTAATTGCACCCCCCCCCCCCCCCTCCAAAGCTTCTCTATCATGTTAGTAGTACAAGACCCAGTTTCATAACGCCTCTTTGCCAAACCCCTATAGGATGAAAATGCATCAGAAACTATAGTACTACCCTAATCAGCAAAATAATACCCATCAGTTTCCTCTTAATATGGCCCTCCAAAACTCAGCAACCCCCCCCCCCCCCATAACGGCCACCCACACCCACAAACCAACTCGAGACCTACCCGTTACATACTTACCAAAATGCGATTCATCTGTCTCAGCAATTCCCCCCCCCCCCCCCTCCCCCCAACTTCCCCCTGTAGGGTGATTTCATCTCAAGTACTGGAGACCTGGCAGATGTTTTGCATTGAAGCTCCATCATAGTGTGTTGAAATTTAGTTGACACCTGCACGCTTATGAGCGTCTTTTAACTTATAAATTTAAACTGAAAATACAAAATTTAAGTTAATTTTTCCACCTACTTTTTCTAATTTGGAAAGTCACAGACCACTATCTTTTCTGTCACACTACCAGATACTACTGATGTAATTATTAACAGTATCTCCTCTGCTCCAGCTATCTGTATTGTGTAAATATTTATTACTGAAAATGTAAAAAATTGCATTTTGATGAGTTTTTATGAATTATTTACTTGTAAACCTCCATCCAAAAACTTTTGAGAATTGCACAAATTATGTTAGTAGTCATGGCAGAAACAGTGGGCAATATTTTTCTGTGTAAATTGTTAAAAACATTCTGCATATTTCGCATCACTGAATTTCTAGTGTAAAATATGCATGTTGACAACACTGTTTCTAGCACTCTTCTGTTTATCACAAAGGAGTGAGAACTTGTACATAAAACATTCTGAATCGAGTTTTATGTTTGGTTTGGACTTTTTGTTAGATACAATGTCAGTGAGGAAATACTGTAGTGAACAAATATTTCATCATTAGCATCTTTATAATCTAATTTTTTTTTTCAAAAAATTCTGACAGTTTGTCAGCACTGTGACAATTATCACAGTGATTAGGCATGCTGTAATAGTTTTCTAAATTACACACAAAAACTTTACAAATTCTTTTTATTTTTCTTCAGTGTGTTGTGCATCCAAAAGCCATTATGCATTTGGGTGGATACCCACCTGCCCGCGCACACGCACGCGCGTGCACACACACACACACACACACACACACACACGCGTGCACACACACACACACCAAATGAGTACCTGCAGTACACCACTTTGCTCTTAGTGAACAAAATTTAGAAAAACTGATGTTGATGTTTACGTTCTCCCATTTAAAACAAGAATAGAAGTTCCATTTGGTTGTAGAGGATAAGTCTTTTTTGCATTTACACATTATTTTGAAAGCTCACATGGTCTTTAGCTCCTTATAACATTTGAGTATATTAATCATTTTGCTAAAGATCAGTGACAAATTTGACAGTTTCATCATCAGTCATTTTGTCTGTTTTTGATTTAGGAACTTATAAAATACAGATATCTGTTTTCAGTTACCTTGTCTGTTGAATTAACATTGAATTCTGATGTTACTTTTTTTGTTTGACCAAGGAGCTAAAGTTAAAACTCAATTTTTTTCTTTCATTATCAGTATCATGGCATGAAAATCTTTGCTTTTCCCACCACTTTCATCATCTTTCTTATATTCTGTACTGTCAGGAACTTGAACACATCTATTTCTCAATACACTTGTCTTTTCAAAACAGACTTCACATTTTCTAGCTTCTGTTTGGCATATGAGACCTTGCTGTGATTTGGAATGGAATGAAGTTTTAAGGGAGAATTTCCCATATTGTCCAATGTTTTATTTGCATCCTGTATGCCGGCCGGTGTGGCCAAGTGGTTCTATGCTCTTCAGTCTGGAACCGCTATGGTCGCAGGTTCGAATCCTGCCTCGGGCATGGGTGTATGTGATGTCCTTAGGTTAGTTAGGTTTAAGTAGTTCTAAGTTCTAGGGGACTGATGACCTGAGATGTTAAGTCCCATAGTGCTCAGAGCCATTTGAACCATTTGATTTTGAGCATCCTGTATACTTTCATTTTGAGGCACTTCCTCGTGAAATGTCACCTCTGGGCCATGTGAACCACTTTCATTGCCATCACTGATTTCACCTTTTTGTTCGCAAATCTTACAATGTATTGTACACAGTTTTTT
This sequence comes from Schistocerca nitens, assembly GCF_023898315.1. Classification (NCBI taxonomy): domain Eukaryota; kingdom Metazoa; phylum Arthropoda; class Insecta; order Orthoptera; family Acrididae; genus Schistocerca; species Schistocerca nitens. Next base: position 831,781,293 of record NC_064615.1, read on the forward strand.
TTTTTGCCTGGATACATATATTCTCCAAGCACTTAATTTTTTAGATAAAGCCAAGCTTACTGACCTCTAGGATTTTGTAATTGTCTGTATATTTTGAAAGGTTCCCAACCAGTTCTTTGATGACTTTTAAAAACTTCTAAGTAATAGTGCTGTGATGTTAACATATAGTAGTTCTTTCTTGACTTGCTAGAAAGTTTATATTGAGCTGTAGTGGTATCAAAACTTGATGGTCGTCACTCAACTCTGAAAATTTTTGAAAAGTTTTTATCAAGATGTAGATTGTCAAATGACATGGTGTTTTAAGTAATTTTCTGACATTGCATGAATTCATACTTGCCATTGTAATTAAATAAGCATTACTTCATTTAAAAATGCACTCCATTACAAGTAGAATGATATATGGCTGGACTGTAAACAAATACAAATTCATATGACCTGTCTCACAGAAAGATAAAGAACAACTTAGGCTAAATGGACTGACTGTTGCATGTCAGTGACATTGAAGATTGTATGTCAGTGATTGTTGCGTTCTTTTTATGTCTGTGCAAGTCCAGGGTAGCTATTGCAGGCATACAGAACACTTTCTGATGACTGTGAGCAGGTGGTTTACTGCACAGATATGTCCGCTATATTATAGTATGTCAAAAATTACTGAATTAATAAGGTGGATTTTTTTTTCCCTCTGTGGAAGCTAATATGCATGCCTATAATAATTTATATTTACATAGGTTAATATTATGCCCCTGCACCTCACACAGTGGGTGTCAAGTGTCAATAAACGTGCTTGGAAAGGCCCCTTCTTCATCACAGAAAACAATATTTTTATTTTCGATTTATTTGTGTGTCCATTCATAGAAAACCCATTAACTGTTTTATTTTATTAGAAAGCGTAAAAACTTTGGATTTATTTAAGATCAGAATGAGGTCCCCCAACAGGTTAGAGAAATATAATGTGAGCATTTCTCAATGCCTTTTTGATTTTTATAGAAATTGGAAAGTGACATGCATTAATATTTTACGTAATTTTCTTTACAACTTAGCACTTGAATAATTTCATTTCTCCTAACTATATGCTTCTCTTAATTCTGCCAGGGGGGGGGGGGGGGGGGACCAAATCAAAAGCTTCTTAAAGGCTGGGATTGTGAGTATTTCTGTAGATAAGTACCACCTTGCATGGACATTATCACAGAGCCAACTGATGAGAGCACCACTACTCTGAAAATTCAGTATAAAAGAAAGTTTTAGACTTAAAAATAAATTACAGAAATTCTTGCATTATAAATCTTAGAAAATATGAAAAGTCTTGTGAAAATCAGAGGTGTTGAGCTGTGAGTCCTAGAATTATTGGGGGAATTTGATGTGGGATGTTCCTATTCCAAATAAACCTGTTGGCTATCGGTATTGAACTTATGGAGAAAGACTGATAGGGAAGAAGATATCAATTATCACATTGTCTTTGTAACTTTATGATGTTTCTGTGCCGTATGAATTTGTTTAAAGTGATAAGTTGAAGGTGTGTTGTGAATTGCTTTGAATGGTGTTCCTTCATGCTGCCTGTTTTTTTTTTTTTTCCCCAAAATCTACTTTATGTGAGCTTGGATGGTAGCGTTACTCATATGCTTTTGCAAAAATTGTGTAAGTTGGTATGTGGCCCAGGACTGACATAAATTGTGCATCTAACTAATTACAGGAGGCAGAAACGAGATGAAGCTCAGTATGACTTTACACGAATGAAAGGAGCAACACTGTTGTCAGAGGGTGTGGATGAAATGGTGGGAATACTGTACAGACCAAAGACACAAGAAACACGACAAACGTATGAGGTTTTATTGAGTTTCATCCAAGAAGCTTTGGGAGATCAGGTATGGTACTTGTATATTCTGCAATCTTTTGACCGTGAGTGTGTGTCCTGATAACAGACTGTGAGGAAAAAAGTTTATTTTCAGTGTGTCTCGACCCTTTGAAGGCAAGGCGTGTCTGTGAGACATATTACAAATATGTCATCATCAGCAATTTAACATTAAAGTTCTTCGCAAAATTCAACTTGATTGTGATAAGTGGATGTACTACCTTAAGTGACATACGAAAATTTGTGTTTAACCAGGACTCAAACCCAAATTTCCCGCTTATTGCGAGTGTTTGGCTGACCACTTAGGCTATCCAAGCTTGTTACACAGACTGACCCAAACTTCCACATGCTACACACCTTTGTATTTCTCCTCACAGATTATTAATTCATTTACCCACATTTGCACATTAACAAGATTCTCACGCAGGTTTTAGAATCAAGACAGAGAGAAGTCACAGTCTATCATAATTTTTGTCGCTGGCCCATCTTCGCTTTATATATATTTACAATTGAGACAAACTACAGTTGCAAATATTGAAATTTATTTGAGAAATTCAGCATACCTATTACAGTTAAGTTGAATTTCAGGAATAAATTTCAGTATTTTACACTGAAGTTCATCACGTATAGACATTTGACATTGTCTAAACTCCTTCCTAAGCACTAGACTACAGTCTTTAGCAATACACATATTTGTTGCTCCTCATAATGTCATCTTTACTTCAGTTACAGTAACTTTGTGATTGACATATGTCCCACGCGCCTCTGTTCCATTTCTTTTTAGTATATTGATAATTATCATTTCCACTACAGTCTATTTCCTGATGCACTTGTTTGTTATCTTGCCTTACCTTTGCAATTCTCAACATAAATCTCTCTATTGCTCTCTGAGTAACCACCAGTTTCTGAATGAAATATACCTTTAAAATCCATATCTCATTGCCATAGGTTAAAGGTGGTTGTACTTTCAATTTCAGACACATTGGACGTTTAGTTTCATAGCTTTTATCTGAAGTGTTAGACCTGTTCTTGTTTCTCTGTATCATACATGTCTGAAGTCCACAATCGATTTTGTGTGTGTGTGGCTACCAATTACTCAATAAGAGAAGCATGAAAATTTTTAAATCAAATGATGCCATTTACCGTTTATAGTGTGGTATCCTGAATGACTTGTAAGATAGCTCGAGCCATCCAGGTGAGAGCTGCGACCAGCTTAAACTATGATTGATTAGTGTTTTTCCCATGTGTGTCTGTGAAGAAATGAATGTTATGTTTTTTGTAGAGTGTATTAACTTTTTCTAAATGGTTGCATTTATTTTATTGTTAGTGTTTGTGTGAACTTTTTTCAGTGTAGTTTCATACCACCATTATTGCTGTTGTTGCCTGATTCACTTTATATTTTGTGACTGTTGCTAGTATAGCACCTGAGTAATATAGCACCTGAGTAGTCGTTATAGCTCTAGCCATCAAGGTAAGAGCTGTCACCAGCAGGAGCAGCTGTTCTCTTTCGACACAGGGATTAGTTTAGTGTTTTTTGCATGTGCTTCCATGGAGACATTAATATTATCTGTGTTGGGTAGAGTTTTTCTTAAGAGTTTGTATATCTTTTGAACAATTACTTGTGTAACCTGTTTTTTTATGTTCTGATAATAGGAGCAGGATAGCAGCAGTATGCAGATTGCACCTAGCGACTACTGGGTTGATGTTATATATCTTGTTGTATGGACAAACTTAATTTCATGATGGGTAGTGACTGTGCCAGTTGTGCATGGATGCAGGGGGGAATTGTCCACTGTCTGGGAACAGTTGGAAGCTATATTGGTCTGCTAAACAGAATTTGGGCTGTCATCCTGGGCTGTGGTGGCATTTAGGCACCTGAGACAAAAGTTGCCTTAAGTCCCTAGTGTTACAGTGCCTTCGGATTTAGTTGTCCTAGCTGGTCCCCATTCACCTGAGCGTGAGTAGCGAACAGTGGAGACAGTTGCAAATCTATGAATGAAAGGTACACTGACCACAAGGTTGTTCCCTTTATGCCTTAAAAACGGGTTTGAGGTCTTCCCATTATTGAAAGTACATCTGAGCCACCATGAAATACCACATCTGTTGGGACTGGCCAATCTATCTAAAAGGTCCGTGCAAGTACAGAGGGTTCCTGTTAACTCCAACATTGAGTGAACAATGGAACCCCTTAGCTAAACAGCAGGCAGGTTGGAAACGAAAGCTAGTGTCCACTCTGTGTATTTGTTGGGATGTTTTCTCACAAATGCAGGTGAGGCTTTGGTGGAGCCTATGGAGAGGACTGGATGCATCCTGCTCCAGATTGTGACTCATGGCACCAGTAACACCTACCTCCTGGATTCAGAAGCCATCCCTTGGTTGTCACAGTGACTGGCTGCATTGGTAATGACTGTTTGCTGTGCGTGTAGTCTGGAAGCTGAGCTATCGATTTACAGTATTGTTCCATCACTGTCGTATGGTTTGGATTTGAGTGGAAGGCTTAAATCACACAGATGATTCTATATTGATTTGGATGCAGATTGTAGGGTGAAGACTTTTAGGACCACTCTTGATAGGTCAGGGGTACACTGTGCACAAGGAAGGTCCTGCTGGGGTAACAGAGTATGTGTGGCATGGACATTTAACTGTTCAGGATAGAGAAAATCCTATGTGAGCTTGGTAAATGTTATAATTCTTGAGAGAGAGAGAGAGGGGGGGGGGGGGGGGGAGAGAGAGAGAGAGAGAGAGAGAGAGAGAGAGAGAAAGGAATAACAGCCCAAATAATTACAGAGTGAAGTAATTGTCATGGCAGATCATAGGAAAAAATATGAATATAGAATTAGTTAACAGTGGGAGCACCCTGGAAAGGTCTCATAACTGGTCTCATTTCGAAACTGTAATAATGCCCACATAGTAATAGAGGCAGAAAACTAACTGTAGATGTGTATTAATGGCAGTGAAGTTCTGAATTTCAATTGGAATGTGTATTGTAAAATTACCCTGGATGCTGGTGATGAAGGCCTTTTTATAGTCATAAAGTCAATTAATACTTTTGTAGACCCTGCGTCCCAAGAGCAGTAATGGTGAAACATTTCAAGTAGAAGTTGAATAAGGTTGCAGATTTCCTGGCCATATTATAGTAAATACAGGGAAATTTCAACTTTGCAGCTATAGACTGGAAGCTTCAGGTGATTATGTTGGGTAATAGAGTCAGAGAACTGAGTGGAATTGTACTTAATGCTTTATCCAAAAATTAACTTGAACAGTTAATAAGAAACCAACTCATGAGGGTTATGTCTTAAGAGTCCATTTCAAGTAGAACACAGCACGTCGTTGTTAAAAGAGAAAAATCTTCAGTTGCGACAGTTACTGTGGGCATATCCGAAGAAAGTGTTATATGAACATTACTGTTCACAATAAATGTATATGACCTAGTAGATAACACTAGAAGCTCTATGAGGCAGTTCGTGGCTTATGATGTTGGTATGCCTGTGCAGCAGTTTAAAGTGGTACAACTACACCTGTTTGAAGGATAGGAAGTAGCAAAGAAAGCCCTCTTTCAGCCAGTAATTATTGGATACTGCTCATCAGTGTTGGACATGTACTGTGTAGGATTGGCGGATAATATAGTGAAGAACCAGAGAAGAGCAGCATGTTTCATCTCAGGTTTGTTTAGTAAAGATGAAAAGTATCACACAGGTGCTCACCAACTCCAGTGGCAAACACTGAAAGATATGTTGTACATCATGATGCGGCGTATGTAGAAATTATGAAAACATATACATTTATAAACCAGTGTGTTGCTTTGTCCTATGCATATGTCATGAAAATATCAGGAAGGTAAGAGATCATAGCTTGCACAGATGCCGACCAACAGTGATTCTTCCTATGCACAGTTTGTGACTGGAATAGGAAAGGGGTGGGAGTGACAGTGGTATACAAAAATACACACCACCACACACAATAAGGTGGCCTGCAGAGTGTAGATTAGAACTCACTGTACTTGAATTAGATGATCTCTTTGGAGGCAGTAGTGTGTGAGAGTTATTATATCACTGCTCTCAGCGAAGGCTTCGGAGTTCAGATTTTGAGTTCTGCCTTAACAGAAATAAATTGAATTTACAAAACACAAAAAGCTTTAGGGCACTTTAACCTAATAATTATAGACATATTTCAATATTTGATTACCAGAGGAAAATTGGGCTACTTTTACAAAATAAGTAAATAAAAAAAAAATAATGATAAAACAAAATCAGCCAGTACAGCAAAATGGATGTGGATGAAAATATCAAACTCATTACTGTGTAGATAGATGAAATATTGTTCTACATAGCGTGTAGCTACCAAATCTAACCAAAAGTTGTACCAGAGATCATGTGTTGTACTTTACCTGTTTTATTTATTTCTGTGTTATCCTGTTAACAGCCGCGAGACATCCTGTGTGGAGCAGCTGATGAAGTTTTGGCAGTTCTTAAGAATGATCGATTAAAGGAGAGGGAAAAGAAGAAAGAAACAGAGTCATTACTCGGTAGTCTGACTGATGAAAGATTTGCCCTCTTGGTCAACCTTGGTAAAAAGATCACAGACTTTGGAACAGAAGAAAAAACACAGACCTCCGGTATGTGTAGGATATTTTATTGTAAGCTCTTGTGTTTAGGGATAGAAAGCCTCAAGTGTTTCTCACCTTGGATATTAGAGTGATTTATGCACATACTATTGATTTGGAAGAGAAATTTGTATTATTGTACCTATAATGGCATAACACTGCTCTCAAATTGTTAAATATTGTGGAATACACAATTACTAAAATATTCCAGCTATAAAAGAGATAATGTACCGGTACTAAAATAATATGATATGTAAACAGTTTTCCTTCATCTGCATCTAATGTCCGAATTTGCTGGATGATGAAGAATATGAATGCCAAATCCTGTTCTAGACAGATTTCAGTATGTTCTGATTAAGGATACTTAACATATTCCCATAAAATAATTTACTGCATGATTCTGAAGAAGTCATTAGATGCCTTCACTCAGTTATATTTAAGAATATCAGTTGCTTAACATGCAGAATCCGTTTATGCACATTCATATTGAACTTGGGTGTGCTACTACTATTTTCTAGGCAGTGTATAGTTGTCTGTTTACAGCTGTACATTGCATGTTTTTTCCCTTTATTACTTGGGTGTGTGTTATGTCACTTAATGGTTGCCATGCTTTAACGCTCTATGCATTTCCTGTCCTCCTGTGTAGATTCCTCACTAGATTTGATAAGCATGTATGATCTTTCTCCTACACATAATCTCACCTGTGTACAACTTATCTTTGAGACCATATCATTGCTTGACTCCTGGAAATAACCTTCTATTAACCTTAGGAACCTGGGTAACCACACATTTTAATCCTATATATTTTCTTTGATCAAGTTTCTTCAGTACTGCCAGATTACTGTTTCGGTGGTGCTCAATGTTCACACCCACTTTGTTAATCATATTCTAAGGATCTTTCTGTACTGTGTGCTGTAGTGTTTTCAGAGAATCTTTTGGATTATTTTGTGAGGGAAAAAAGATTGAAAGGCTTGGAAGTGAGTGGACTTTGTAAGGGTTGGTTGTGGAAAGTCATTCGGCCCTTGCAGTCATGTGAGGCATAACGGGACAGCCGAGAGGAAACCAATAATAGCATGCCGTTGACAAATAAGATATAAAAACCCTACAAGTTGAAAGTGGTAAACATGCCTTTCCTATTCAAGGATAGTGGGTGGGAATAGCAGAATGAATCAGGCTAATGTGCTTACCTTCTTTGCTTCTTTGTGTATCGGTTATACTCCTATTTCCAATCTCTGCTCATTTTGTCTGTGATTGACCTCCACTATTTCTAATTTCTCATATGCTGTAACCCTGTATATCATGCTGGAATAAGTACTGTGGTCATGGTCATTGGTGCGCTAGAATCAAACAATCCATCGCATCGTCGGCATGTGTGTGAGCCAGCTGCCAGTGGCCAACCGTGACTAGTGCATGTGGCATGGCATGGCATGGCACCTGCCATGCTATCTGTCGGAGCTGTTCCCTATATAAGGCCAAAGCAGCAGGTGCTCATCTTTGAATATATTCTATTGCTTTGTACTGTTTCTATGCTTGTGTGCACTTGAATGTGAATTAATAAACTCTTGTCTTTTGTGGCCCCACTGCTGCGTGTGTTTTAAATTATGACATCTTATTTTCATATTTTGTCTGTTTCTTACACTTCATTCTTGATTCGCTCTTATCGTATTCTGACACTGTGATCTTAGTCTCAGTCTTCTTGGTTTACTTTTATGTTTACTGTTAATAAAATTCTGCTTCCTCCACCTCCATTTCTCTTTTGTGGGCAAATGAACACCACATTATAAGCACTCGGAGATCCAACATTTCTATTTGTGTCAGTTTGATTAACAGAATTCCATTTTCTTCTCCATTTCATCAATCTTCTATAAATAAGGGACACCTGGATATTGGTGATGTAAACATGTCATTTCATTCTGAGCATGTTTTATTGTTGGAAACTCCTTCGCAAATAACTGCTAGTTGCATTGTGAAGTGTATTTTCACTGTTGCAGGCAATGACCCTAACAATTTAGTTTCTTTATCTTTATTCAGTACTACATATGGTGGAAGGAAACGTTTTATAGTAAACAATTGTTAAACACAGAGATCAAAATATATCTGATCCACAAAATTTTTATTAGTCTGATATACAGTGAGCTGCATACAATAAGCTGATTTAGTTAATAAATTGTCTCTGTCCTGATTTTTATTTTTTATTCTAGTTATTCGTTTTTTTTTTCTTTTTGTTGCCACTAACTTTCATTAATTACAAACTTGCATTGGTAGATCAACTATGCTGTTACAAAATGCAATTTGAAATTTTCAGAGGAAAATATTGATGAAACATATGGCATAAATGTGCAGTTTGAAGAATCTGAGGAGGAAGATGATGAAGATATGTATGGTGAAATCCGTGAAGAAGAGGATGATGATGAAGGAGAAGAAGCAAAGCTGGACCGTGCAATTCATGCCGAAAATGTGAGTGTGGTAATATGTTTAAGCTAATAGTTGCTGCACTGAACATGCGCCACTTCAGGGGATGTGCTTGGAAAATATTTGCTTTGCTTATTATTTTTTGTATCTTTTGTAGAATGTCTACAATGTTTTAATGTTTTACATAATATACTTAGCAAAATATTTTCAACTGCCTGTTTAATCATCTGTGAGAAAAGAATCGTTTGCTCAAAATATTATATTACGACAAGAAAAATAATGAAACTTCCTGGCAGATTAAAACTGTGTGCCGGGCCGAGACTCGAACTCGGGACCTTTGCCTTTCGCGGGCAAGTGCTCTACCAACTGAGCTACACAAGCACGACTCACGCCCCGCCCTCACAGCTTTACTTGTGCCAGTAGCTGGTCTCCTACCTCCCAAACTTTACAGAAGCTCTCCTTTCAGGAGTGCTAGTTCTGCAAGGTTTGCAGTAGACCTTCTGTAAAGTTTGGGAGGTAGGAGATGAGGTACTGGCAGAAGTAAAGCTGTGAGGGCGAGGCGTGAGTCGTGCTTGGGTAGCTCAGCTGGTAGAGCACTTGCCCGCGAAAGGCAAAGGTCCCGAGTTCGAGTCTTGGCCCGACACTCCGCTGCAGAGTGAAAATCTCATTCAAAAAAAAAATAATAACTGTAAATGCAGGATCTATCAGGATGTTGTGTAGGGAATGAATTTTTCTGATAATGTTGCAATAATAGATAACACAGGACAGCAAGTGCAACAACATACAGCTAAGAGATCTCTTCCCTCTGTGACAGTACAGGTAAGAACCACAGACGCATTCAGAATTTTAGAATAACAAGTTCTCTGTATAGTAGTGAATTGAATCACTGCCTACTTGAATATGATAATGGAAAATACTGGGCTGTATGAAGTTCTTTTCAGATCAACCATCCATTATCTAGTTCACAGACAGATGTTTCATGCCACACACTCCCTCTTTTTACTTCAGCCACAACATATGGTCATGTTATGTTTTAGGTCAGTGTATTCTAATCCGTACTGTTCTTTCAACAAATTACCACTCCCTCCCCTCCCCCAAACACACATGCAGCATGACTATATCTCTGTGCACAAATTGTAACCATGCACATATTCCGTGCATTCGTATTCCTGTTCCCCCTCCCGTGTGTACGTACATGTGTGTGTGTTTTGAACAGTAGAAAGGGCTTTTATCATATTATGCTACATACATTGAACATTTTTTAACATAATCACCCTGGGGATTGAGACATTAGTTGTAATAGTGATTAGCTTTCCTCTCTGTCTGCAAAATAGCTACCATCAGCATGGAAAGCTAATTTATAATTGTCACAGTTGCATGCTGCTACGTCAGCTCTACAACTTCCTCAGTGATTGTAATAGCACCTTTTGGATTACCCATCCATTGTCAACAAGTGCCTTCCACCTTTCCCCAAAATTGAAAAAGTGGGTGGATGATATTTCACCTCAGATGAGGAACTGCTAGACATTGACATGGCTTGATGAAGAGTCAGTAGCATTTTTGCAGAAGATGGAAAAGCTGTACACTGTGCTCTATGAGGTGCTATCCAAAATTTTTGGGACTGGTGCTGCCATCTGTTGAAAACCTTACCTTTGGACTAATGGTCACCATCACCCTTCAAGTAGTTCCCATCCGCACATACACACTGGTGTATGAGGGTGTTTTTCATCGCGAGCATTGCTTGTTGAATTCTCTCTCGTGTGTTGAACCAACAGCCTTTCAACTTGAGTTTCAGTTTTGAGAATAGAGCAAAGTCGCAAGGTGCCAAATCTAGCAAGTACGGTGGGTGAGGTACAACTGCCATGTTGTTTTGTAGCAAAAAGGTCCTGGTGAGCAAGGACATGTGACAGGGTGCGGTCTTGTGATGCAGCAGCCAGTTCCCGTGACGCCAAAGTTCGCACCATCAACGCTGCATGTTTTCATGGAGCCATCACAAAACATCACAGTAGTATGCAGAATTCACTGTTTGGTTGGGTGGGATGAATTCTTTGTGCACAATTCCCTTAGTACCAAAGAAAATGATGATTATGCTCTTCACTTTGCTCTTCACCTGCCTCGCTTTTTTATCTTGGAGAGCCCGGGCTCTTCCACTGGGACGATTGTTGCTTTGTCTGTGGGTCATAACCAGAAATCCAGCTCTTGTCGCCATTAATAACCCATGACAAGAAGGTTGGATCGTCAGATGTGGCCTGATGAAGGTCTGTGCACACTTCAACACCCTGTGCCTTCTGATTGGCAGTCAAGGTCCTTGGCACAAATTTTGCAGCAACACGATGCATGCCCGATTGCGACACGATGCATGCCCGTTTCATCAGTCTGCATTTGTTGACATGTCCCATAAACAATACCCACTTCTTCCACAAGGTCTTGAATGGTTTGACGTCGATCCTCACGAACCAATTGTTGAAGTTTGGCAACAAGGTCTGGCATTGTGCGGCTAATGGACCTTCCAGTGTGAGCATCATCTTCGATGTCTGTATGGCTGGCCCTGAACTGAGCATGCCACTCAAACGCATGCATACTGCTCATGCTCTGTCCCCCAAACACTTGATGAATCGTTGCAAGGGTCTCCGTAGCACTTTTCCCGAGATTCGCACAGAATTTGATACACACGCGCTGTTCTGTTCGTGGATTCATTGTAAAATCACCACACACCAAACACAGAGTATTATGGAAATCACTGTGGACACACAACCCGTCCTCCCAGCTGAATGCTACTCCGCGCACTGACTTATCAGATACACAGCTCTGGCCACCTAACGGTCCAAAGATCCACCTCATACATCTGCAACATTGATGTTCATTCCTTTTATGTTGAATGTAAACATTGACAGGATAAAATACTCTGAGTGGACTTTACCATGAGTGTAAACTCACATTAACTTCTTCTTCATTGCCCATTTCCAGCTTCCTGGGTATGTTTGTAAATCAGTGGCTTTATTTATTTATTTATTTACACGTCAAGTTCCACAGGACGAAATTGAGGAGCAAATCTCCAAGGTCATAGACTGTGTCAGTACATGAAATTACAACATAAAAGTAATAACAGATAAAAATAAAATCTTTATGAACCGAAAAAAGTCAATCCATAAGTTAAAGTGAATGCAATCAACAATACAAGAAGAATCAGCTTAATTTTCAAGGAAATCCTCGACAGAATAGAAGGAGTGACCCATGAAGAAACTCTTCGGTTTCAATTTGAAAGTGCGTGGATTATTACCAAGATTTTTGAATTCGATTGGTAGCTTATTAAAACTGGATGCAGCAGTATACTGCACACCTTTCTGTACAAGAGTTAAGGAAGTCCAATCCAAATGCAGGTTAGATTTCTGCCGAGTATTAACTGAGTGAAAGCTGCTTATTCTTGGGAATAAGCTAATCTTGTTAACAAGAAATGACAGTAAGGTGTGTGTGTGTGTGTGTGTGTGTGTGTGTGTGTGTGTGTGTGTAATAGAGGGAAACATTCCACGTGGGAAAAATATATCTAAAAACAAAGATGAAATGTCTGCTTGTGTCTGTGTATGTGCGGATGGATATGTGTGTGCGTGCAAGTGTATACCTGTCCTTTTTTCCCCCTAAGGTAAGTCTTTCCGCTCCTGGGATTGGAATGACTCCTTACCCTCTCCCTTAAAACCCACATCCGTTTATCTTTCCCTCTCCTTCCCTCTTTCCTGATGAAGCAACCATTTGTTGCGAAAGCTAGAATTTTGTGTGCATGTTTGTGTTTGTTTGTGTGTCTATCGACATGCCAGCGCTTTTGTTTGGTAAGTCTCATCAAAACAAAGATGATTAGACTTACCAAACGAAAGCGCTGGCATGTCGATAGACACACAAACAAACACAAACACAAAATTCTAGCTTTCGCAACCAACGGTTGCTTCGTCAGGAAAGAGGGAAGGAGAGGGAAAGACGAAAGGATGTGGGTTTTAAGGGAGAGGGTAAGGAGTCATTCCAATCCCGGGAGCGGAAAGACTTACCTTACGGGGAAAAAAGGATGGGTATACACTCGAGCGCGCGCGCGCGCACACACACACACACACACACACACACACACACACACACACACATCCGCACATACACAGACACAAGCAGACATTTGTAAAGGCAAAGAGTTTGGGCAGAGATGTCAGTCGAGGTGGAAGTACAGAGGCAAAGATGTTGTTGAAAGACAGGTGAGGTATGAGCGGCGGCACCTTGAAATTAGCGGAGGTTGAGGCCTGGCGGATAACGAGAAGAGAGGATATACTGAAGGGCAAGTTCTGACAGGTTGGTGTTAGTGGGAAGTATCCAGATAACCCGGACGGTGTAACACTGTGCCAAGATGTGCTGGCCGTGCACCAAGGCATGTTTAGCCACAGGGTGATCCTCATTACCAACAAACACTGTCTGCCTGTGTCCATTCATGCGAATGGACAGTTTGTTGCTGGTCATTCCCACATAGAAAGCTTCACAGTGTAGGCAGGATAGTTGGTAAATCACGTGGGTGCTTTCACACGTGGCTCTGCCTCTGATCGTGAACACCTTCCGGGTTACAGGACTGGAGTAGGTGGTGGTGGAAGGGTGCATGGGACAGGTTTTACACCGGGGGCGGTTACAAGGGTAGGAGCCAGAGGGTAGGGAGGGTGGTTTGGGGATTTCATAGGGATGAACTAAGAGGTTACGAAGGTTAGGTGGACGGCGGAAAGACACTCTTGGTGGAGTGGGGAGGATTTCATGAAGGATGGATCTCATTTCAGGGCAGGATTTGAGGAAGTTGTATCCCTGCTGGAGAGCCACATTCAGAGTCTGATCCAGTCCCGGAAACTATCCTGTCACAAGTGGGGCACTTTTCTGGTTCTTCTGTGGGAGGTTTTGGGTTTGAGGGGATGAGGAAGTGGCTCTGGTTATTTGCTTCTGTACCAGGTCGGGAGGGTAGTTGCGGAATGCGAAAGCTGTTTTCAGGTTGTTGGTGTAATGGTTCATGGATTCCGGACTGGAGCAGATTCGTTTGCCGCGAAGACCTAGGCTGTAGGGAAGGGACCGTTTGATGTGGAATGGGTGGCAGCTGTCATAATGGAGGTACTGTTGCTTGTTGGTGGGGTTTGATGTGGACGGACGTGTGAAGCTGGCCATTGAACAGATGGAGGTCAACGTCAAGGAAAGTGGCATGGGATTTAGAGTAAGACCAGGTGAATCTGATGGAACCAAAGGAGTTGGGGTTGGAGAGGAAATTCTGGAGTTCTTCTTCACTGTGAGTCCAGATCATGAAGATGTCATCAATAAATCTGTACCAAACTTTGGGTTGGCAGGCCTGGGTAACCAAGAAGGCTTCCTCTAAGCAACCCATGAATAGGTTGGCGTACGAGGGGGCCATCCTGGTACCCATGGCTGTTCCCTTTAATTGTTGGTATGTCTGGCCTTCAAAAGTGAAGTAGTTGTGGGCCAGGATGAAGCTGGCTAAGGTAATGAGGAAAGAGGTTTTAGGTAGGGTGGCAGGTGACCGGCGTGAAAGGAAGTGCTCCATCGCAGCGAGGCCCTGGCCGTGTGGAATATTTGTGTATAAAGAAGTGGCATCAATGGTTACAAGGATGGTTTCCGGGGGTAACAGACTGGATAAGGATTCCAGGCGTTCGATAAAGTGGTTGGTGTCTTTGATGAAGGATGGGGATGGGTTGAAGGTGTTGATCTACGTAGCCAGAAATACGTTCTATGGGGGCTTGGTAACCAGCTACAATGGGACGGCCGGGATGATTGGGTTTGTGAATTTTAGGAAGAAGGTAGAAGGTAAGGGTGCGGGGTGTCGGTGGGGTCAGGTGGTTGATGCGAGTCAGGTGAAAGGTTTCGTAGGGGGCCTAAGGTTCTGAGGATTCCTTGAAGCTCCGCCTGGACATCAGGAATGGGATTACCTTGGCAAACTTTGTATGTGGTGTTGTCTGAAAGCTGACGCAGTCCCTCAGTCACATACTCCCGACGATCAGGTACCACGGTCATGGAACCCTTGTCCGCCGGAAGAATGACGATAGAACGGTCAGCCTTCAGATCACGGATAACTTGGGCTTCAGCAGTGGTGATGTTGGGAGTAGGATTAAGGTTATTTAAGAAGGATTGAGAGGCAAGGCTGGAAGTCAGAAATTCCTGGAAGGTTTGGAGAGGGTGATTTTGAGGAAGAGGAGGTGGGTCCCACTGTGACGGAGGATGGAACTGTTCCAGGCAGTGTTCCGTTTGGATAGTGTCCGTGGTACTTGATCGTCGGGAGTATGTGACTGAGGGACTGCGTCAGCTTTCAGACAACACCACATACAAAGTTTGCCAAGGTAATCCCATTCCTGATGTCCAGGCGGAGCTTCAAGGAATCCTCAGAACCTTAGGCCCCCTACGAAACCTTTCACCTGACTCGCATCAACCACCTGACCCCACCGACACCCCGCACCCTTACCTTCTACCTTCTTCCTAAAATTCACAAACCCAATCATCCCGGCCGTCCCATTGTAGCTGGTTACCAAGCCCCCATAGAACGTATTTCTGGCTACGTAGATCAACACCTTCAACCCATCCCCATCCTTCATCAAAGACACCAACCACTTTCTCGAACGCCTGGAATCCTTACCCAGTCTGTTACCCCCGGAAACCATCCTTGTAACCATTGATGCCACTTCTTTATACACAAATATTCCGCACGTCCAGAGCCTCGCTGCGATGGAGCACTTCCTTTCACGCCGGTCACCTGCCACCCTACCTAAAACCTCTTTCCTCATTACCTTAGCCAGCTTCATCCTGGCCCACAACTACTTCACTTTTGAAGGCCAGACATACCAACAATTAAAGGGAACAGCCATGGGTACCAGGATGGCCCCCTCGTACGCCAACCTATTCATGGGTTGCTTAGAGGAAGCCTTCTTGGTTACCCAGGCCTGCCAACCCAAAGTTTGGTACAGATTTATTGATGACATCTTCATGATCTGGACTCACAGTGAAGAAGAACTCCAGAATTTCCTCTCCAACCCCAACTCCTTTGGTTCCATCAGATTCACCTGGTCCTACTCTAAATCCCATGCCACTTTCCTTGACGTTGACCTCCATCTGTTCAATGGCCAGCTTCACACGTCCGTCCACATCAAACCCCACCAACAAGCAACAGTACCTCCATTATGACAGCTGCCACCCATTCCACATCAAACGGTCCCTTCCCTACAGCCTAGGTCTTCGTGGCAAACGAATCTGCTCCAGTCCGGAATCCCTGAACCATTACACCAACAACCTGAAAACAGCTTTCGCATCCCGCAACTCCCCTCCCGACCTGGTACAGAAGCAAATAACCAGAGCCACTTCCTCATCCCCTCAAACCCAAAACCTCCCACAGAAGAACCAGAAAAGTGCCCCACTTGTGACAGGATACTTTCCGGGACTGGATCAGACTCTGAATGTGGCTCTCCAGCAGGCATACAACTTCCTCAAATCCTGCCCTGAAATGAGATCCATCCTTCATGAAATCCTCCCCACTCCACCAAGAGTGTCTTTCCGCCGTCCACCTAACCTTCGTAACCTCTTAGTTCATCCCTATGAAATCCCCAAACCACCCTCCCTACCCTCTGGCTCCTACCCTTGTAACCACCCCCGGTGTAAAACCTGTCCCATGCACCCTTCCACCACCACCTACTCCAGTCCTGTAACCCGGAAGGTGTTCACGATCAGAGGCAGAGCCACGTGTGAAAGCACCCACGTGATTTACCAACTATCCTGCCTACACTGTGAAGCTTTCTATGTGGGAATGACCAGCAACAAACTGTCCATTCGCATGAATGGACACAGGCAGACAGTGTTTGTTGGTAATGAGGATCACCCTGTGGCTAAACATGCCTTGGTGCATGGCCAGCACATCTTGGCACAGTGTTACACCGTCCGGGTTATCTGGATACTTCCCACTAACACCAACCTGTCAGAACTTGCCCTTCAGTATAGCCTCTCTTCTCGTTATCCGCCAGGCCTCAACCTCCGCAAATTTCAAGGTGCCGCCGCTCATACCTCACCTGTCTTTCAACAACATCTTTGCCTCTTTGCCTTTACAAATGTCTGCTTGTGTCTGTGTATGTGCGGGTGGATATGTGTGTGTGTGCGCGCGCGAGTGTATACCCGTCCTTTTTTCCCCGTAAGGTAAGTCTTTCCGCTCCCGGGATTGGAATGACTCCTTACCCTCTCCCTTAAAACCCACATCCTTTCGTCTTTCCCTCTCCTCCCCTGTTTCCTGTTGACAAGAGGTTTGTGAACTTACACCACTTATCGCCCAAACCACCCGTTTATGAGCCAAAAGTATACTTTTAGAATGGGAAGAGTTACCCCAAAATATGATAACCATATGACATAAAGGAATGAAAATAAGCAAAGTAGACTAATTCTCATGTCAAATGACCACTCACTTCAGATACCGTTTGAATAGTAAAAATTGCAGCATTAAGTCTTTGAACAAGATCCTGAACATGGGCTTTCCACGACAGTTTATTCTCTGTCTGAACACCTAGAAATTTGAACTGTTCAGTTTCACTAATCATATGCCCATTCTGTGAAATTAAAATGTCAGGTTTTATTGAATTGTGTGTTAAAAACTGTAAAAACTGAGTCTTACTGTGATTTGGCATTAGTTTATTTTCTACATGCTGTGAACTGCACTATTTGAAACCGAGATAATGTTGCACACAACATCCTTTACTACCAAGCTAGTGTCATCAGCAAACAGAAATATTTCAGCTTTACTCATAATACTAGAGGAACTATCATTTATATAACGAAGGAACAGGAGTGGCCCCAACTCTGATCCCTGGGGCACCCCTCGCTTGACCGCACCCCAATCAGACCCACATCACAGCCATTCTCAATATTGTGAATAATGACCTTTTGCTGTCTGTTGCTAAAGTAAGAGTTGATCAGTTGTGAGCTACTCCCTGTATTCTGTAATGGTCCGACTTCTGGAGCAATAATTTGTGATCAACACAATCAAATGCCTTAGTTAAATCAAAAAATATGCCTATCATTCGAAACCTTTTGTTTAAACCATCCAGTACCTCACAGAGAAAAGAGAAGCATTTTCAATTGTTAAATGACTTCTAAAGCCGAACTGTACATTTGATAGCAAATCGTGTGATTTAAAATGGTCAATTATCCTTACATACGCAGCCTTTCAATAACTTTAGCAAAAACTGATGGCATAGAAGTAGGTGTAAAATTATCTACATTATCCCTTTCTCCCTTTTTATAAAGTGGCTTTACTACTGAATACTTTAATCGTTCAGGAAACAAATATGGCTAAATACAGGGCTAACATGTGCAGCACAGTTCTTTAATATTCCGCTAGGCACCCATCATAACTGTGAGAGACCTTAGTCTTCAGTGATTTAATTATTGACTCAATCTCCCCCTTGTCTGTATCACAGAGGAGTATTTCAGACATCAATCTCGGAAAGGCATTTGCCATGAAAGTTATATGATTCCGTGTAGAAACTAAATTTTTATTTAATTCACCAGCAATGCTCAGAAAATGATTGTTAAATACTGTACATATATCTGATTTATCAGAGCAGAAATATTTTTACTGTGAACTGACTTTATATTGTCGACCTTGGGCTGCTGACCAGATACTTCCTTCACAACTGACCATACGGTTTCTGTGAATTAGCTATTCAATTTGCGTACCACATACTCTTTGCCTTCCTAATAAAAATTTTAAGCACCTTACAGTAATGTTTGTAATGGGCTACTGTACCCTGATTGTGACTTCTTTTAACATTTTAATATAATTCCCACTTTGCTCTTTGTGACTTACTTATCCCACAACTCAGCCACCCAGGCTGCCTATTACTGCTAGTACCCCGTTTAGAACGTTCTAATGGAAAGTAAATCTCAAAGAGCATGAGAAATGTGTTAAGGAAAGCATTGTATTTATCGTCTACGTTATCGGCACTATAAACATCCTGCCACTCTTGTTCCTTGACAAGGTTTAAAAAACTCTCTATTGCTGTTGGATTAACTTTCCTACATAGTTTGTAATTATATGTGACATTTGTTTGACTACAAAAGTCTTCTAGTGTTAAAATTTGTGCATCATGTCTGAAAGGCCATTCACCCTTTTACTAACAGAATGTCCACTTAGTGATAAAGAATGAATAAAAATGTTGTCTATGGCTGTACTACTGTTCCCCTGCACCGTAAAAAAAACAACAATTAGAAGTATAGTTTCACTAAATTCAACTGCCCCTACACAACATTCAAATATCTGTTCAGTGCAGTGCCGTGATACATCTATGGACTTAAATGGAATACTGCTTGTTATGTACATAGCCACTCCCCCACCTCGCAAGAAACTCCTTGAAAAACAGCCAGCTAATCTGTATCCTGGTATTGGAAGCCTCTGAATTGTCAAATTATTTAAGTGGTACTCCGACATACCAATAATTTCAGAATCAACATCTGTAAGCAGTTCACTAACTTTATCTCTGATACTGCTTATATTTTGATGAAATAAAACTTATCTTTTAGTTTTTAGTTTCTAAGTTACAATTTTAACATATAACTAATAAAGATATGACATTTTTTTGTGTCAATAATTTAATCCTTTCAATACAACCAAACTGATGGCTATTCTGGCATGTCATACCAACTAAATCTTTATTGCGATCAGTGATTGTGCAGAGGTCAAAGCATAAGGCCATTATTAAGCAACTGCTGCCTACAGTTTCACAATATTTTTAACTAAGAAAAGAGAAAATATGCGAAATTTCATGATGTTGCATTAAAGCCACTGTTTTCAAGTTATATTCTTGAAAACTGCCATTTTAGTGGAATTAAATTTGTGTGTCCCTTGGTATAGTCAAGCTGTTATGTGACTGCAATGGATGTCTTATTGTCCATGGTGATTATGTTGGAGAATTGTCAGTCTATATCTATATTATCTTCACTTTATTACTTTCTGATATTCTGATCACTTCACTTGTTTTAATTTGCGTCCTCTGTTGAAGGCTGAAAAATATATCAGTATCCAGTGTTTGACTATTCATTCAGGGTAAAAGTTGTATGTGATTATTCACTCTGTAGGTTTCTAAATTTGTGTGATAGTATCGATAATTTCCTTTTGTATGGATGTCTTGACAATGCGCAATTGTTTCTGTTTCAGTTGGGTGGTGCAGAAGAGACCCGGAAGGAAAAAACTCTACATCCATTGGACATTGATGCCTATTGGCTTCAGCGTCGACTCAGCAAATTCTATGATGATGCTATGGTCTCTCAAGCTCGAGCAGCTGAAGTTTTAGCTGTACTACGAGATGCTGGGGATGATCGTGACTGTGAAAATCAACTTGTATTACTTTTGGGCTACAGTTGTTTTGACTTCATAAAGTTATTGAAGCGACATCGGCAGATGAGTGAGTAAAAACTACATTTAAAGTTCTGTTCTAACATGCTTTTTGAGGGAATTATTTTGTAAGAAAATTGTGATTGAAAGAGAAATAGCCAGTTACGCAAAAACTATAAGGGAATTGAAAGGAGTTTTGAAAATGTGAAATATAGCTAAGGTCTATAAGAATGCAGAATCCCATGGCAGTTTTATTTAATAAAATATTCTCTGTTTACGAGTTGTGTCAAATGGTTAAAATGCCTCAAGCTTTTGGTCAAATAATGTGTGGTCATTGTCAAGTGAGATGGCTGCTGATGGATTGCTGGTATGCTCTTATATGCTTTGGCTACTGGCTGTGACATCTTTTATGTCTTGGCCTTGCGAGTTGGCAGGGACAGCATATAAATAAGTCAGTGCACTGGTTACAAGCAATAAGTATTTTTATTGGTAACACAAAAAAGAATGTGAAAAGGTCTTCGGACGATTGGTATCTCAGAGAGAGAAATTCCTGACAGGAACAAATTTAGAAGATTGGTGAATAACTACCAAGGTTTTAAAATTGCTTCAACGGCCGCAAGACGGAGAGGACCATTATCTGAAGAGCATAAATAGGCACTTTTTGGTGGGTTCAGAAGATGGCAGGAAGTCAAAGCTGGAACAAGAACAAGACCGAAATACTAAAATGAAATTGGTCGTTACCACGCAGTCCATAGAGGCTCAACTCGATGAAAACACAGTTCATGAGTCTGATGAAAATGTTGAAAAGCAAAGCTACTTCTGATAGAGATAAAGATTTCTCACGATAATCCAAATGGGTGTCTTAATTGATGTTGGGTCTGTGTCTCATTGGTGGGCTGTCGGTGCTATCACCGGTGCCCTGGTTGGTGATGTGGCTGGTGTGCTAAGGTCTTGATGGGTCGATGTCTGGATGATGGTCACTACCAATTGATGGGCTATAGACAGTAACAAGCATTGAGCTTGGAGCGAGAGTGCTTTGGTGACTTGTGTGTCCGTAACTTATCCCATTTATTTGTGTGGAATATGGGGCCATACAGTTGAAGATGGAATCCAACCATGTTTCATTTCTGTTGATTCCTCACATCGTTGAGAGGTTAAGACTAGGTTAAAATGCAGACTGAAAAATCTGTAGTCCGGCCGAGATTTCGATCCTGTGTCCTTTGTTTCCAGGCTCGCGCTTTATCACAGGACCGCAAGGCCCAACAGCTGGAGTATATAAGGGTATACCAGCAGCCCATCAGCTTTGATTTCAGTTGACAATTGTCAAGGAGCGCTTGGTTGAAAGCTCGTAACATTTTTACCGCTTGATGCAACTGGAAACCTTTGCACATTATATTAAGGTCTATTCTCAAATTTCATATGTATCTGTTGCCTTGTTTCTTTTTTTGTTGTATTTCTTGTTCAGTGTCATATTAAGATAGACAGGATACTGACTTTGCACAGCATAGGATCGACCACTGGTCATATTAAAATCGCAGCTGCTACAAAAGGGAAGTATTGGTCATATGTGGGTTGATGTTTCAGTGGTGACATGGATATTCGGATGGTAAAGGCAAGGATGGGCGCAGGCCTGGCCAGAACTGTATATTGGCATTTGGCTTAATGACAGAGGGTTCTGGGGCAGCCAACGGCAGTGCCCATTATCAGTGACAGTTTCTGTGCATACATCGAAGCTCTTGGTTCATTCTCTGACAGGGAATGTAGCTATCTCTATCACTACCAGTCAGGAGGTCTTCTCTATTGGTCACCTTATTTGGCATGTTTAGGACTACACATTTTCTTTATAGACTGGCGTAAATAGGAGGCTTCAGTCATTGCACTGATGAAATATTGGGAGAATTTCACAGTTACGTCTGATATATTGCCCGAGACCCATTTCTACATTTCCAGTCTTGTTTATAATCCTATCAACCATTCAATGTTTCAACTTTACAGTGAGTTGTTAGCTTTCCACTTAAGTCTCATTTGCTACGCAATGGAATCTTCCAATTTGAAAGCTACTGTCGTATTTTCCAAACATTTTCATGTACATATAGCTGCTTCTTTTGTTGATTGGCAACTAAAACTATTTTTGTTGTTATTTGACTGTTCTTCATAGTATTTAAGATGTGATACTGATATGTTATGTGTAATGTTGCATGTTTCTGAAATAAAAATTTAAGAAACCTCAACTTTTCGTATCAGGAATTCCTATTGATAATATATGCACATCATAAAGTCGGTTGTCACATATAAAACTGCAAGCATCGTAATTAAGGAGGGGGCAGATAGCTTTTTGCCCCTTTGTTAAAAAGGCTATATACGGTTTTAACTGAAACATGTTGCGGTGGTCTGCCTCACATCTAAAATATCACTTTCTTATCCAATACCATTATGCATAACAAAGTGATTGGTATTCAAAATAAGCAAGCTTCCAGTTGTACAAATTAATTTGACCTGTGTTCAAATTTGCATTATTTGAATGACATCCCCAGCTTTAGTGATATTGATGAGAACTCAATGTCTGACATAGTGTGTCAGTTATACCTCTAATATTTTACTCTGAGGTGACAAAAGTCATTGGATACCTCCTAATATCGTGTCCAACCTTCTTTTGCTCAGCATTGTGCAGCAGTTTGATGTGGTGTGGACTCAGGTCTTTGGAAGTCCCCTGCAGAAGAGAACCGTGCTGCCTCCATAGCCGTCCATAATTGTGAGAGTGTTGCCAGTGCAGGGTTTTGTGCACGAACTGACCTGTTGTCCTACAAATGTTCAATGACATTCATGTTGGGTGACCTGGGTGGCCAAATCATTCACTCAAATTGTCCAGAATGTTCTTCAATCCAGCCGCGAACAATTGTGGCTCAGTGACGAGGCACATTCTCATCCATACAAATTCCATTGTTGTTTGGGAATATGAAGTCCATGAATGGCTGCAAATGGTCTTCAACTGCCAAACACAGCCATTTCCAGTCAATGATCAATTCAGTTGGGCCAGAGGAACCAGTCCATCGCATATAAACACAGACCACACCTTTATGGAGCCACCACTAACTTGCACAGTGCCTTGTTGACAACTAAGGTCCAGGGCTTCATGAGGCCTGTGGTACCCTCAAACACAACCTTCAGCTCTTACCAACTGAAATTGGGACTCATCTGACCAGGCCACAGTTTTTCAGTTGTTTAGGGTCCAATCGATATGGTCACCAGTCTAGGAGAGGTGCTGCAGATGAAGTCGTGCTGTTAGCAGAGGCACACTTGTTGGCCATCTGCTACCATAGCCCATTAATGCCAAATTTTACTGCACTGTTGAAACGGATATGTTCGTTGTATGTCCCACATTGAGTTCTGTGGTTATTTCGTGCAGTGTTGTTTGTTTGTTAGCACTGACAGCTCTATGCTAACACCATTGTTCTTGGTCATTAAGTGAAGCCTTGTGGCCACTGCATTGTCCATGGTGAGAGATAATGCTTGAAATTTGGTATTCTTGGTGTACTGTTGACACCGTGGATATGAGAATATTGAATTCCTCAACAGTTTGCAAAATGGAATGACCTCACATCTAGTGCCAACTGCCATTCAGTGTTCGAAGTCTGTTAATTTTCACCTTTTGGCCATAATCACTTTGGAAGCTTTTCACACAAATTGCTTGAGTACAAGTGACTCTCTGCCAGTGTCCTACCCTTTTATACATTGTGTATGCGATACAGCTGCCATCTGTGTATGTGCATATTGCTACGTGCATATTGTTCTTTCTGCTCTTCCAGTATTGTGTTTACAGATGTGTGTGTCTTACATTAATCAATTACAGAAAATTGTAGAATTGGGATAATTTTTAGGTCTATACGAGGTGTGGCTAGAAAAAAACCGGACTAGTACTGGTGAAACAATAAAACGAATGCAATAAGGCTGAAAGTCGCGTGGCCTGTCACGTGACTCTCGCTCCGCCTACTGCTCGAGTTTCATCTGCCTCCTGCACTCAGTCTGCCCGTGGCGTCTGTTTTAAGTAGTTGAAGTTTTGTGTGTGCATCGGAAAATGTTGAGTGTACAGAAAGAACAGCGTGTTAACATCAAATTTTGTTTCAAACTAGGAAAATCTGCAAGTGAAACGTTTGTAATGTTACAACAAGTGTACGGCGATGATTGTTTATCGCGAACACAATTGTTTGAGTGGTTTAAACGATTTAAAGATGGCCGCGAAGACACCAGTGATGACACTCGCACTGGCAGACCATTGTCAGCAAAAACTGATGCAAACATTGAAAAAATCGGTAAACTTGTCCGACAAGATCGCCGTTTAACAATCAGAGCAGTGTCTGAGTTAACAGGAGTTGACAAGGAAAGTGTTAGGCAGATTCTTCATGAAAGTTTCAACATGAACAAAGTGTGTTCAAAAATGGTTCCAAAGTGTCTCACAATTGAACAGAAGGAACGCCGAAGAATGATTTGTTCTGACATCCTGGAAAACATTGAAAGTGATCCCACCTTCTTACAAAATGTTATTACTTGTGATGAATCGTGGTTTTTTACTTACGATCCCGAAACTAAACGCCAATCGATGCATTGGAAAACTCCTGGTTCTCCATGACAAAAAAAAGCACGAATGTCAAAATCGAAATTCAAGGCAATGATGATTGTTTTTTTTTTTTTTTGACATCAAAGGGATTGTGCACATTGATTGGGTACCAGAGGGACAAACAGTGAATCAGCATTACTACATTAGCGTCCTGGCTACCCTACGTGAGCGAGTACGGAGAAAACGGAACGATTTGTGGAGAAAAAAGTCATGGATCCTTCACCAAGACAATGCCCCAGCTCACAGAGCATTGTCAGTGAAGACGTTTTTGGCAAAACACAACATTCCCATCTTAGATCATCCACCCTACTCACCTGATTTGGCCCCCTGTGACTTTTTTCTTTTCCCTAAAGTCAAGTCAGCTTTTAAAGGAACTAGATTTGACACTGTTGAAGCAGTAAAAGAAAAAGCGACAGAAGTAATGTATGGACTTACCGAAAATGATCTGCAGCATTGCTATGAACAGTGGAAAATTCGTATGGAGCGGTGTAGAGACCGAGGAGGAGAGTACATTGAAGGAGATAACATGAAATTGTAAATAATTGTAAATAAATGTTTTTTCCAGCATCAGTCCGGTTTTTTTCTAGCCGCACCTCGTACTTCTTCAGTGTTTTACTTTAATTTAGACTTTCATTGACCTTTCCCACATCTCATTTTGTGACGATATCTGTTTAATAAAATAAAATTAGCTTATGGCAATTCCTTAAGGAAAATTCCTGTACATGCTAGTGAATATATAGTGACATTATTCAGTTCAGAATGACTTTAGTGACCTTCACCTTCCCAGAAAGTCGGAATTGCAGTGATTGTTTTAAGAATAACTTAAGTTTGTTCTTCTGATTTCAGTCCTTTATTGCACATTGCTGGCTTCTTCTCAAAGTGAATCTGAGCGCCAGAAGATACGAGAGAAAATGAGTGAGGATCCATCTCTAGTTAAAATTCTGAGAGCATTGGACACAGGTGGAGGTGATGATGAAGAAGTTGTCGGAGGTGGTGGAGGTGGCCGAGGCTCATCTGGTAGGTCTCGTCGAGACCAGGGAGGTGAGGGATCTGGGGATGTTGGAGCTGCTAGTGCTGCCAATGTACCAGGACAGCGTGTCATTGTAGACCTGGAAGACCTTGTATTCGCTCAGGGAAGTCATTTTATGGCGAACAAACGTTGTCAGTTGCCTGATGGGTCCTTCCGTAAGCAAAGAAAAGGTAACATGAATTTACATCTTGCAGATCTTTTTACTTGTGTATTTTTATTTATATTTTTGTGTTTGAAATACCTCTTATTATAAAATTAGGAGACAGGATTGGTGGCTGGTATTTACCTTCAGCTAAAATGTAAGTACTGCTATAGATACATATAAAAGTACATACACAATCCTAGCTTTTGGAATTAATAGCTGCTTTCTTGGGAAAGAGAGAGGGTCGAACTGCGGCAGGTCAACAAGACAGGGCATGTGACTGTAACCTCAGGATAAGAGGCACCCACCCGTTAAGATGCACTGCAAGTATTTTTAGAAAGTTTTTTAAATTACGCCTTTTTGCCACATGCAGAACCATTTTTACACCAGTTTATACAGCCCTTCTTGCGTAGCACATGGATTGACAATTGAGCAGGAACATTTATGACAACTGAGACCAATGTGTAAACCTCATGGCAATTTTAATCACTTAAACCATACAGAAATATCGAATGTCATTAACTTTTTGGATAACTTTGGGTTCATACAAACAGCTAAACTACTGCAGATATAATTCTATTGACGGTCACTAGCAGACAACAAAAATAGTGGCAATTTTGGAACCATATTGCAAACACCTTGCATTACTTCAGCTGGGAATTTAATTTCTTGAAACTGAATACTACATACTTACATCATTTTATAATAGTTACTGTAGCAGAGTTATTATTAAAATTTATGGGATTTTGTGCATTTTACTGTCAGTTAAACAGTTATTCCATGAGGTTTTTCGGATTGCAGCCAGATTACGTCCACATCTTGCCATGGTATTTTGGCTGACAACAATTCAGGCATCATCAGGTGAGTGTTTTGCACTGAATAGTAGTCAGCTGAAATGTCATGGCAAGGTGTCAATGTAATTTGGCTGCAATCCTCACGGAATGGCCATTACGCCAGGAAAATATATAGAATAACAATGAAATAATCCCTTGTTTATTTCTCAAAATAGTTTCAGAAATAGTAGTGTCTATTAAGTGTCAAAAACAAACAGTTTTCTTACAGCAGGTGCTCTAACAGAAGAAAGGTTTACTGCATTTAGGTATTTACAGTATTTACTAATTTTATGTAAGCAAAATTGGGATGGAGTAAGAAATGTTCCCAGCAATTTGTTTTGCATCCCATGCCTACTTTGATCACATTCACAAAACACGATGCAAACTGAAAATGCACAAATGATTAAAGTTTCCTGAATATTGTTCTGCTGATAAATATGAAATGACAAAGATCTATCAAAAGGTGTATTGTCTGACAATATCCTGAAAAATGCCTTCCACTGTTGAAGATTTTTTTTTTTTTTTATCAAGGGATTGAATTACTTTAGTTGTACCGGAGGCAGTCCACATTAAATCAGCATACTGTTGTCCACCTGAAACACAGTATTGTCATTATGTCCGGGTCGAGAGTCCAGGGTAAGATGATGTTTTGAATTATGTGTTGAAAATTACTCCTCCCCATTTGTCCAGGCACACTAATCACTGGCATTACAGTATAGAAATGTGTTAAATGTGCATCAATAGCCTTTTTTCATCACAGAATGATACATTTTGCTTGCATGTAATTTTTGAGTGAAACTTGACTGGTCGGAGTTGTAGACAACAATTGCATGGACAACAGTAAGCTTCGTTCTCGTGTCAGCTTCCAATTTCTCTACTCTTACCAACCAATGACATATCCTCAACATGTTTACTTGAAGTAAACTGTAATTTTACTTCTAATATTGTTCAATTTTGTTAATATGCTTAACCAGTTTGAAGAAATTGCCAATGTCCTTATCTCATGCAAATAGTAGAGTCATCACTTAGCTTTCCACCAGTAACTGTAGATTGTCCCTCGTGTAATTCTAAAGCTTTCAAATATTTTTTCTTTCACAATATTTTCATTTTGGCACATATGTCTTTCTTTGCATAATTTGTTCTTTGGTTCATGTTATTGGAAATCAGATTTTTAAAAATGGTACAAGTGTTGCACACTGCTTACTGTAAGCATTATTCCCCTCTTCTGTTTAACCAACAATCCAGTGTTCTTTTATTTGTCATTGAGAACTTGAAGACGGTCAACTGGCATAGCTATCATAACCCGAACCACTATTTCCCGAATTGTTAGAGTAATTGTTAGAGTAATGTTCCTCACTTTCTATTGAAATGTCAATATCATTTGAATGAATGTCCATGAAATTAATTGCTAAATTGTGCACATGCATGTCTTCAGAAGAGTTAATTGATGTCAGTTGCATATCACATCTTCATATTTCATTTTTGCAAGATTGGGAACATTAATTGGATTTCATGTTATTCTGAAATTCTAGTGTTGGTCTGAAATTTTGGAACTTGCACAAAGATAGATTCTAATTGCAGATGTGAAAATATAATTGTTGTTAGCTGACTTTTTATCTCCATCATTAACACTTACTAACACTGCAGAATTAATTGATAACTATTTTTGTTTCTGTACACTAAATATGCTACAATTTCAAGTGAGTGGTAATTAGAGGATGTCTTGATTTGCCAAAAATTACCAGTGGAAACAATGGTGTAGACCCATATAGTGTCATATTACCTGTTTACCGATACACCTTCACGGACAGTCTGCTCCAGCCACTTGACAAGCAATGAAAAATATATAAAAAATTGTGCTTGGTAGAGCATATTGTCTGCTAAAATTTTGTCACTTGCTTTGTTTGGTAGGTTCTTCCCATGAAAAAAAAAGTAGGCAGGTTTTGACATATTGTATTTTATCACTCCCTTGTGTAAAGAACAAGTAGCACATCATAAAGTGGCCTGTGGTTGACATTACAGGCAAATTTACATGGCAGTGGTACCCCACTACGTGTGACAAGGCTTTGTCCTGCAGAAAGATGGCAGTGCCTCTTTTACTTAGCATTCCTGATGTAACAACTGCTGTTTAATTGTCATCAATAAATAGGAGTTGAAAGCACTTGTTGTCTTCAGTGTTGTTCCAAACCATCCTATTTAACATTTGTCAGCCATGTTGCTTAACAATGCAAAGTATCGGACTGTGGTTACCATAGTAGAATCTGACACTTGCACTGCTGGAACTGAAGAAGACATTTGAACTGGAGTTTGAAAACACAGCATTATGTAACTTGGAACACCAGTGAAAACATTGGTGTTTTCTTTTCAGTAGAAGTATAGACTGTGTCATCCATGCTACTGGTCCCACTTGCAAATGACAAAGTCAGACCACTTACTGGTCCTTATTTGTTGTAGTGCTTCAACATCTGGCTAACACAATGGTCAAAACTGTTTAATTCTTCCAAGATGGTGGTCATCATATGCAGTGGTTATATTCTGACCCAGTACATGCTTGTCACTGCATGTGACTGTCTTCTAATCACAGGTATAGCATGTGCATTGTCAATATCATTAGACGATGCC
The DNA here is from genome assembly GCF_023898315.1 of Schistocerca nitens. Taxonomy (NCBI): domain Eukaryota; kingdom Metazoa; phylum Arthropoda; class Insecta; order Orthoptera; family Acrididae; genus Schistocerca; species Schistocerca nitens. The sequence continues at coordinate 831,810,776 of NC_064615.1, forward strand.
TTGTACAATCTGAAATGTCATGGAATGACAAAAGTTGTGTCGTGAGTACAGATTATTATTCTACACTATGTGAATTCATTCATGACCTGATATTGCACTGCTTATAGTCTACAAGATGCACTGTAACTAGCATTCCTGCTTTTACTTTGTATGAACATCTTCTCTGGCCAAGTTTGGTGTTAACTAACCTATATATAATGTTTATCAAGGCATGTTGTAGCTTGTCCTATATGTGTCACATTTCTCTAACCCGAATTCAAACACCCAACCCCCCCCCCACCCCCCTCTCACCCCCCTCCCACCCCCACCCCAAGGTGCTTTTGCATCCTATTTCTGTTCCGCTGTGTATCACAGTTTCTTTTTCACTACTTTCCTCTGTGTTTTGTTGTTGTATTTTTCTCTCTCTCTTAACTGATTTTTTTTCTGTCCTGTTTGTGTGAAGAAATATTCTCACAGTAACATCTAGTAAAGGAGGTAATCAGTGATGGTCAAATTGGAACTTGAATTATGGCCCTTCTAAATAAGAACTCATTACACAGCATATCATGATAAGCAGGACAGTATTATATAAACTTTATAATCTTTCATTGTTGCTAATTATTGTAAGTAATTATAGTTTTGTGTAATGCAGTTTAAGAAGATTAGTGTTGCCTATTTTAATCGTTGAAGTAGTAACAGATAGTCATTCCACGTAACTCGGTAAATACATGCCTAGTGTAAAATTTTAAATTCCTTAATATCAAAATTTCTTTGCAGGTTATGAAGAAGTGCATGTTCCAGCTTTGAAGCCAAAGCCTTATGGAGCAGACGAATGTAACGTTCCAATTGAGAAACTGCCAAAGTATGTTCAACCTGCATTTGAAGACTGTAAAGCGCTAAATCGCATTCAAAGCAGACTGTACAAAGTAGCATTGGAATCTGATGAAAATCTACTTCTGTGTGCACCAACGGTTCGTTCCTTGCAGTTCAGACCTAAAATTAGTTTTGATTTTTCCTCTATGTTCCAGTATTAGTCAGTTTACATTTTTGATGATGTTAGAGCAATACAGCCCGGAACCGCAGGACCGCTACGGTCGCAGGTTCGAATCCTGCCTCGGGCATGGATGTGTGTGATATCCTTAGGTTAGTTAGGTTTAAGTAGTTCTAAGTTCTAGGGAACTGATGACCTAAGATGTTAAGTCCCATAGTGCTCAGAGCCATTTGAACCATTTAGAGCAATACAAGTTAACTAAAAACAAAAACAAAAGTTGCTGTTGGAGAGGCGTTATTTACCTAAAGGATAAGGGATAATGTTCAAGTGAGTACGAACAGGATGAAGTGTCTGACAATAAAATCAGTGAATATGTCAAAATCCGACAAATACATATTTTTTGTAGGTCCTGTCTATTCCCTAACCTCAGTGATTCTCAAAGTTCAGATAGACACTGAGTGATTTATAGAAAATATTTGCCGTATATACAAGTTTTACTTAAAATATTTGATTTTAAACTTAACTTTGTGCAGTTTTCATTTTATTTTCCTTCCTGTCCATTTCTTACTTTTCTGAGTTATATCAAGTACGTTTTTTTGTTTTATGTATCTTCATGTATATATTGATAAAAAAAATTTATCTGTAAAGTGTAGGCTGCAATATAGTTAAAGCTTCAACACCAACAATGTTTAATGTTGAACACAATATTGGATAATGAATAAGATGAAATGTTGAGCATACTTAAAACTTACTGTATATGTCGTATAGTATAATAGTTATAAACGACACATTTTCATTCCAGTTACTTTGTTACAAAAATGAAGTGTCACTACCAAAATGAAAAGACAGTAGTCTGTCCATAAATTACATGGAGGCCTACACTTTCTTCTACATTTCTCTTTAAAATGTTCCACAAATATGAAGTACTGTACCTAACATATCGAAAATATCCAATACACATATTCACAAAACATCAATAATGAATACGCTATTATTCCACTTCTGCACTTTGAAAAAATAACACATATTGGAATTTAATTTTGTAGTTTTCTACAATCACAGCAAGGACAGTATTCTTTAGTTTTTCAACCATTTCCATTAACTTTAAAAAGCAATACAGTAACCCATACTACTGTGTACTGTCATACGCAAGACAATCACTTATCTTTGTTTGCTTTTTGCTTTTAAAATGTGCATACCCATTTAGCATTTGATGATGCATTTGTTTGAAGTATTTTCTTTGACAATAAGAAATTTTTGTTAAGTATTCACTGCAGTGTGAGCTTCGTTAAGTGATTGCACAGCAAACTATTCTTCTTGTTCACTTTCTTTTTCGTCAGTCGTGTATGGCCTTGGCTGTCAGCTACAATTTCTTCTTCACTCACTGAGCCATACACGATAAGATTGTTTTCTATCTGGGCAAAGTCCTATGTTTCACAAATTGACAAAGATAGAAAAAGTTCTTGCACTAATTCTGCCAGAGGAATGTCATCCTCGGCTTCATCTTTAGTAGCATCAGCTGTTGCTGAGTATGTGCCCTCACCATGGGATGGTGAAGAAAGTTCTCTGAATCCTGCATGTTTAAAACGGTTGGCAGTTGTCTTTTGAGTGACATTTTCCACACTTCTGATAATATTAAAGTTGCATCAAGAATGCCAAAAAGTGTTTCTTTGCCTTCTTTCAACATTTTGTAACATGTTCATCACTTGAAGATTACTGTACTGCGTTTTCAGATATTTTCTGACGCCATGGTCCACAGCATGTAGAACTGAAGTGATGTTTGGAGGCAAAAACATAATGTTTTTTGCACTGCAGATTATTGACTACTGGATTAGGAGGGCAGTTATTGTTGACCAGGAGAATAATTTTTCATTTCTTTGGTTTCAGCTGAGAATCCAGTTATGCAAACACTTTTTAAAAATGTCAGATGTCATCCAAGATTTTGCATTGTTTTCACAAAATACAGGTAGGGAGTAAATGTTTAAAAAAAAATCTAGGTTCCCTCGATTTTCTGATCACAAAAAACTTTTCTTTACATGATCCTTGCAGCAACCGTAAGTATGATTCTTGTCTTAAACATTTTACCACCCAAACACAGTTCACCTTTAAATTTCTTATCTTGGGTCATTTTTTAAGACGAGTCAGTCTCATCTGCTTTGAATATATCATCTGTCTTTTAACTTTCACACAAAACAGACTGCTTCTTAAATAGTCTGTTAAACCATCAGGTTCACCATTAGCTCCGCCACAAATTTTCCTGGTGATAATATCACATCGCGCTCGGAAACATTGTATCCAATATGAAGAACAATTGAAGTTCAGATTTCCCAGCAGATGTGCAAATTCAGTGGTTATCACTTGAAGAATAGTTCCATTGATTGCCACATTATTTGATGTTTGCCCCTTAAGCCATGTAAGTAAAGCTTCTTCAATATCTTTGTGCTCAGATGATCTCATCCACTTGATTTTTAAGGAATTGTGTTTGAAAAGAGATTGTATTTTCTGTCTGTCCTTCCAAATTGTAGAAACTGTTGAGTATGACACACCCAATTCCTTCGTGATGCTGTTTGTTTTCCCATTTCTAATCACCAAATTATGTGTGACTTCCCTTCAATATTAAATCCTTCCATCTTTTTTTGTGATATCTTTAAAGTGATGCTTGCGTTGACTGTTTAACACACATACTGATTTGAAACCAACACTCTACAGAAAACAGGAGAAACAAGTGTTTGAAAATAGGCATTACATTGTTGTTAGTAATCCCCAACTATGTAACACACATAATGAACATTGGATATTACAGCCAATATAGTTCTCTGTAAATGTAACAAAAATACGTTGTTTTCTCTGATAAGCTGCAATAAGCAATGTCATGGTAAGTGATTTTTTTTAAAAAAATAAAGCATTTATGTAGGATTTAGGTGGGACAGTAGGATTTCACCGTTTAGCAGTCCTCCTTTTAAAACGATGTCACTGTTAACAGTATCAACTGTAGTAATAACCAAATGTGAAAATGTTTCACTTTTCCTGTTCCACAAAAATGGAGAATGATTTAAGTGTTGTCTGTCGCAGTTTATCTCTATAGTAATTTTTATGTACTTAACTAACTGCTTCAGTATTTAAATGCTTAATTAAACATTTGAACTCTGGTGTATTTGTTTTCAACGAGATAGATGATTATGTAAAATGAATAATATTCTTACATTATACAGTGCATGCAACAATATTTTTGGCTTAAAATTAATAAAAACCTGTTGTTTCAGGGAGCTGGTAAAACAAATGTAGCATTACTTTGTATGATGAGAGAGATAGGGAAGCATATTAATCCAGATGGTACAATAAATGTGGATGAATTCAAGATTATTTACGTTGCTCCCATGAGATCACTAGTACAGGAATTAGTGGGTAATTTCAACAAGGTAAAGCTGCATAAGATTGGAATTGTTTTATAAAGTAATTATTGTAATAATATAAGTATGGACTGATTTGATTAAGTTTACTAGTTTATTGATGTTTGCTTTAGTCAACATATGTTGTTATATTGCCATTTAGACTATTATGAGATTTCACAGTTATCATTTTGAAAATTTAACTGCTGAATGTATAACTATACTGGAAATTCCTGTGTGGAAAATATGTAAACTAAAGGAAAGGTAACCACTCACCTGTAGTGGATTATGTGTGGTGCACAAAAACATGTAATGGAAAACATTATTCACTCTAGCTTTCGAGCACTTGCTGTCCTTCTAGTAAAAGTATGCATATTCATATACATAACCACCCAGACGGATACACTCAGACCCAGTGAGACTGATTATTTATTATCAACTATTGAGAGCAGTTGTTGGGGGAATTGGGCAAGGACGTACGAGGCAAGGAGGGGATTGCAGGATATTACGAGGCAGGTCTTTTGACAGATGACACAGCTGTTGCACAATAAGATGAAAGGAGTTTGGAATGTAGAGCATTTAACCCTGCTGTTCTGTTCACTTTTACTTGACATATATACTGTTCGGGTCAATATGACCCGACATATCAAAATGCTTTAGAAACATAAATTTTGGTACAGTTTTAGCTATCGACATTGTTGTTCTATTCCAGTACCTTGTTAGTAATAATAATAATAATAATAATAATAATAATAATGGTAATAATAATAATAATAACAATGCATACAACTTTATTGAGGGATATTTTTCATTTAAATATGCACATAAATTTGAAACAACAGACAGTTTCCATTACAGGCATTCAACTTAGAAAGCACTACAGTTTTTCCATACTTCTATTCTTATTGTTGACAGTTTAGACGTAAGTATTGACATTTTCTAACAACAGACAGTTGTCATTACAGATATTCATCTTAGAGCACACTACAGTACAGAACACACTACAGTTTTTTTATTACATTCCAACATAGAAAGCACTACAACTTTAGAATCCTCTCTTCTTACTGATTGTAGTTTAGGCACAAGTATTCACATAAATTTGAAACAACAGAATTTTCAATACAATCATCTTATAAAATACTACAGTTCTTTTCTTACTGCTTGCACTGTGGACACAAGTAGGTTACATGTTTCTTGCAAATATGTTTACTACATTTTCCACACACCATGTTTGTTTTATTGTCATTACTTGATGGACAGAACTTACAGCGTGCACGTTTTGTAGATTTTCTTGTTGTTACCGATTCTGACACACCACCCACATCATTCGGGTTTTGGATGCTTGTGACCATTCTCAAAGAATCTTCTGTTCTTGGGAAATGCGTTCTTGATGCAATATGTTCTTTTATCAGTGACTTTCCAAGTTCCTCCAAGAATATTCTCCTTCTAGTCAATTTGCTTGCATTCCAATTAGGGTCAACCGAAATCCACAAAACGTATGCATTATAAGCAGAAACATCAAGAATATTGTAGAAAACTATCATTGGCCACCTATTACTTTTTCGTTTGCATGTATATGTACCTAATAACTGATCAAGCGTGTCTACAGCACCTTTGGTTGAATTATAGTCCAAAATCATTTTTGGCTTCTTATCAGCCCTGTCACTGATTTCCGCATCATGGTGGAGAGTGCTCATAAGTACAACATTCTTGTGTCTCTTAGGAATATAATTAACCACAGTAGTGTCATTTGTGAAGTAAAATGAAGAGCTGTGTACCTCCTTGTTGGTCATTTTGTGTGGAAGCTCCGGCTTATTTTTCCGTATAGTTCCCAACATAGTCAATTTCCTTTTCAGAAGCAGCTGCCCCAAATTGTACGACGTAAAAAAGTTGTCACACGTGATATTCTGACCACGTAACTCAGAAGTGAGATCAGATACCACCCTCATTCCCTGATTTCTTTCTGGTGCCGCTCCACTCACCTTTCCTGTATAAATTTGGGCTTTCAGTACGTATGAAGTTTTGCTGTCACACATGGTCCATATTTTGATCCCATATTTTGCCGGTTTACTTGGGATATACTGCTTGAATGGACAGCGACCTCTAAATGCTACTAACTGCTCGTCAACAGTAACATTTTCTCCTGGATTATACAGTTTAGGAAGGACCTCTACCCACTTCTCCCAAATACTACGAATTGCGGCAAGTTTGTCAGTACGTCGTCTTTCCTCTCTAGTAGATTTCTTGTCAAATCGCAGGACACGTGATATCTTACAGAATGTTTCATGAGACATGGTTGCTCGAAATATGTTTCGCCCAGTATCTTTATCCCACAAACTTTTTGTAGACTCCCCATGAGATCGATATACACCCGCTAGGAGTAAGAGTCCTAAGTATGCATGGAAAACAGAACCATCAATATCTGTCCACTGTTCACCATAAACTCGCTGCCCTTCAATATTTGTCATCTCTATTATTTCATTTTGAAGCGCTGTGTGAAATACTGCTTCAAATGAACATTTTACATCAGATATTCTGCTGACTGCATACCTGGTAACTCCTGGGGTACTCTTGATGATGTTCGAAGCTGGTAGGCGACCATGTTGTGCTGGTGGATGCAACTGCCATTCTATATTCCCATTTTTAGAAAGAAAAGTCTCTACACTATTTTGTATGGGCTGTGGACTGTCGTAACTGTCATCGGAACACTCGCTTTCAGATGCATTGCTGATGTGATCTTCAAACTCAGAAAGTGATCCTTCATCTGGTGAGGCATTTACTATTTCTTCCAACTCACGATCATTCAATGGTCTCATCGCCATGGTGTCACAAGTCAAACTGGGCAGAAACAAAGCATTCCAATTATTGAGAACTGCCAATTATTATTTCCTGGGGAAAGCAACAAACAAGCCCATTGTTGTGAACGCATGGAGCTTTAGGTGATTGTTGAGAGTAAGTTGGAATGATGCAGTCACTATTCCCACACAACACAACAAAAATAATTTTCGCCATTTCCAGATTTTAGAAATAAATACGAGTTACACTAAACATATTTGTGTCGGGTCATTATGACCCGAACATTACATATGCAACTATTACAGTTGAAGCCCAAACTTCTTAAACTTTTTTAAAACCTTTTAAAACACATGCTGCTCATCCATTTTCAGACAAAGTCACAAAGTTTCATAAATATATATTGGTATTTACATAATGTAAAATAACGTTCATATTCGTTTCGGGTCATATAGACCCGAACAGAACAGCAGGGTTAAGAGAGAGGTAGATGGGGGGAGGGGTGTGGAAGGGAGGGGAGGAAAGTAGATGTAGGTGGAGAAGTAGATGGAGGCAGGGAGGGGATAGGAAAACAGATAGGGGTGGAAAAGGGAGGACGGAGAGAGAGAGAGAGAGAGAGAGAGAGAGAGAGAGACTGTATGGGCGGAAGGAAGAATGGTAAGAGAAGGCAGTATAAGATCTGGACAGGTAAGGAGTGGCGTGGACAGATGAGAAAACAGGAAAGGTGAGAAGAGGCAGTGGGAAACAGGTTTGTGGAGATGTAGACCGGGTTATTGCAAGAGTGCAGAATGTGCTGGAGAGACCATTCCCACCTGCATAGTTCAGAGAAACTTGTGCTTGAAGGAAGTATTGAAGTGCCTGTGTAGTAAATCAGCTGTTGGAGCCCCTTGTGTTTGAGTGCATCGCTTTTTTGGCAACTGGATGGTCACGTTTGCAGTATGATGATGGCCAGACAGTACATCACTGGTCGTGGCATATGCAGTTGAAAGCAGGAGCTGTTGAAATACGCTAGTAACCTTACCAGAGTCTTTATTGAGAGACAATATCATGTCCAGTTCCCCAGTTAACAGAACTTCCATATCATCTGTGAAAGTAGCCATTTTATAGATCAGGCCTGCTGGAATTAGCTGAACAGAATTCTTTGCGGGTTGGAGAAGTAATCAACTGTCTACTCGCATGAATGGCCACTGACAAACAGTGGCAAACCAAAAGTGGTTAATCTAGTTGCCTAACACGCTGCACTCTGCAACAGAAACGACTTCCAACAGCTGCTTCAGTTCACGAGCCATTTGGATTCTCCCTTCCAGCACATGTTTCTCTGAACCACCCACATTACAATAGTCTCTCCAGTATACCCTGCACTCTTGCAATCCTGCTGGCCTAAAACTGCAGCTTTCTCCTTCTCCCTTTGGTCCACACCACTCCTTTCCTGTCCAGAGATCATGAACTCCTACCACTCTTCCTCCCCCTCCCCCACTGGCACTCCCCCCCCCCACCCAGCCCTTTTCCACCCCTCTCCCTTTCTCTCACTGTCCCCTTTCTCTCTCCTCGTCTCTTCTTCCTTTTCCTTTCCTCCACCCCCCCCCCCCTTTTTCTCTTCTCTCTATCTGATATGTGCTTTACCTTCTGAACTCCTTTTGTCTTGTTGTGCAGCCACTGAATCATCAGTCAAAAGATTTGCCTCACTCAGTCCCACTACCCCCGCTTTGCCTCGTGCGTCCTTCCCAACCACATCTCCACCTCCCAACTGCCCAGACAAGTGTTATTGATAATCAACGATCAGTTTCACTGCAACCACAGATAGGTGTGTGTGTGTGTGTGTGTGTGTGTGTGTGTGTGTGTGTGTGTGTGTGATCTGCTGAATGTATTGTATAATATGAGTGCCCAATGTTTTCATTGCAGAAGCTGAACTCTTACGGAATCACGGTATCAGAGTTGACAGGAGATCATCAATTGACAAGGGAGCAAGTACAGGCCACCCAAGTCATAGTGTGTACACCTGAGAAGTGGGACATCATCACACGGAAAGGTGGTGAGAAGACCTTCACACAGCTTGTACGACTTGTTATAATTGTGAGTACACCCTCAGTTGCATAAACAAGCACACATTGATAAGTTTTCTACGCTGAATGTATTCAAATAGAAGTCTACAGTGCACCCACCATTGTTTTGCTAATTATATTCTGCTAATTGTGTTGTCAGTGTTTTCTGAATTAGTTTCACTTTGATTAATAATGGTCATGTGTCTGCTAAATGGAGCCATGTCATCTAGTTAAGTGATCATGCAAATGAGGTGCTCTTGAGTGTTGTGATATGGGAAAATATTAAACATGAAATGTTCTGGATTGATGCAAAGTTAAATACATAATTCTTCAATGTTTCTGATTAATTCAAAAATTTTTTCAGGTGATTACTTGCACTGAAACATGTACAGTGAAACCTCTATATAACATTTTTCAAGGGACCACAAATTCTGAACACTGTATGGAGGAAAACACTACAAAGAGGAAGGCTTCATCGAAAATGATCAATGTATCAAATGATTAGTTTTTTGTAATTAAAACATGGGGCCCGGTAGGTGGATGGGTGAAAGTAAATGGCGCCAAAAAGATCGCAAGCAGAATGTGTGTCGCATGTCAGATGACCAGGTTCTGCAGCTGACATATGAAATACGCTGAGCACGGGCTTTCCGAGCCGGTGCAAACTGTGAATCCACAGAACGGAAAATGATGCGTCTACATCCAGTCACTTAAACGTTATAAAGAGGTAAATAATTGACCAGGGTTCCAAAAATATGAGTGTTACATGGAGGAAATTGTAATATAGAGGAAACACAGTAAAGAGGAAAATTTAACATTGTTTATATGGGCTTTTAGTCGGGACCGAAAAAAACAGATGTAACATAGAGGAAAACATTATATGGAGGAACGTTATAAAGAGGTTTCACTGTAATTACAACAAAATCATGTAGTACTATTATGCAAATTTAATTAAAAATCTGTTTGCCAAATGTAATCAACAATTAAATTTCTGGTCTATGCTTTCATTTTTTGTCTGGATTCTTTATGTTTAGTTTCACTATTCTAAGTTACATTGATATACATTTAACCATCTTGTTGCATTCGTGAGCAACAAAATAACACAAAATTATGTTTTAGCATTCATCACCATTATGATCTTCATCTGTACTCCACGAACCATTTTACAGTTTGTGTTTGAGTGTACTTCTGGGATCACTATTATTTCTCCCACCCCTAGTGCATTTGAGAATGCCATGGACCTTGCCGTTGGTGGGGAGGCTCGCGTGCCTCAGCGATACAGATAGCCGTACCGAAGGTACAACCACAACGGAGGGGTATCTGTTGAGACACCAGACAAACGTATGGTTCCTGAAGAGGGGCAGTAGCCTTTTCAGTAGTTGCAGGGGCAACAATCTGGATGATTGACTGATCCGGCCTTGTAACACTGACCAAAGCGGCCTTGCTGTGCTGGTACTGTGAACGGCTGAAAGCAAGGGGAAACTACAGCCGTAATTTTTCCTGAGGGCATGCAGCTTTACTGTATGGTTAAATGATGATTGCATCCTCTTGGGTAAAATATTCCAGAGGTAAAATAGTCCCCCATTCAGATCTCTGGGTGGAGACTACCGTATTTACTCGAATCAAAACCACACTTTTTTCCGGTTTTTGTAATCCAAAAAGCTGCCTGCGGCTTAGAATCGAGTGCAAAGTAAGCGGAAGTTCTGAAAAATGTTGGTAGGTGCAGCCACAGCTAACTTCTGCCGTCAAATATATGTAGCGCTACACAGGCATGCTTTGCAGGCACAAAGATAAATACTGGCGCCGAAACCTCTGCGTCAGTAAATAAATTTAAAAAAAAAAAGGTGGAAGACGAGCTTTTTTCTCCGCCCCGAGTTTCGACCACTGCATTTTCATACATTATCCAACGAAGTAAATACAAATTCCATATTGTTCATCTTCGAATGTAGCAGCATTTCAACGTACTACGAAAATCCGACTGGAAAGACTGTTTGTGATGTTTGTCAATATGGCCAACTCTACGTTCTGAATTTTTTCCCGCCTGTGAGAAGAGATGAATGCTAATAGGAACTTTTATGTATTGTGAATCACATGCAGTATTCTCTTCACCATAAGAATAATACGAACATAAACATTGTGCCGTGTACTGTTTCGTGTTTGCTGCTATCTCATTTAAATCCAGTCTGCCTAATAAACTACAAAACTAGAGTGAGACAACAGCAAACGCGGAAGAATATACATATGTCATGTTTATATTCGTATTATTCTTATGCCTAATAGTGATACAGTCAGAAATGAAGCACGGCAATCGACTAGATTTTTAAATCTAAGATGACTCTAATTTCAGTGCAGAATGTAATGTACTAAAGAGGCATCTGCAAAGATTTTCAAACGGAGAAAAATTTTCGCTAAACTCTCGTTCAGAACTTCTTCTATCATATGCAGTCTATTATTTGGTTCTTGTTGATCATTATCAAAGAAAGCAGCAGTGTAAGTAACAACAAATAGCAGTCTCTTGCCATTGTTTCGCTAATGAGATGATTCCTCTCTTTTGTTTTTTAATTGTAAGCGGCAGTAGCGTGCACAAAAGCAAGCCATGCCGCGAGTGGCGACAGGTCGTAAACACAAAAAAAATAGTTCAATTGCTCTGAGCACTATGGGCCTTAACATCTGAGGTCATCAGTCCCCTAGAACTTAGAACTACTTAAATCTAACTTACCTAAGGACATCACACACATCCATGCCCGAGGCAGGATTCGAACCTGCGTCTGTAGCGGTCGCGCGGTTCCGGACTGAAGCGCCTAGAACCGCTTGGCCACCGCGGCCGGCTCGTACAAACACATTACCAGAATGCAACAAACAATGCATGACACAGTAGAGTAATGCATTTTCAGCTTAGAGTGACGTAAACACCTAAAACAAAGAGAACAGCATTTATCAGATCAAAGAAAAATAAGCAATCAATTCAAACCAGATGAAGCACGTGAAAACGGAAGGGTACCCGTATAAATACGGACGGAACGCCTGACGCATAGAAATGGCTACCTGGTAAAGCTTAACTGCTAAGCTTACGACTCGAACCAAACTACTGTAGCTGTATCGTCATTCATTCGACCAAATTGTCTCTCATATTACAATGGACCAACTTTGTTTCGATTTGGTGGTGCGGCCTAAAACTTTTCTCTCCCCTGGAATTTCGAGTATCAAATTTCAGGTGCGGCTTAGATTCGGGAACATTTTTTTTCCTTGATTTCGAGTATCATTTTTCAGGTGTGACTTAGATTCGAGTGCGTCTTAGATTTGAGTAAATACGGTACTCAAGAGGACATCATTATCAGGAGAAAGAAACCTGGCATTCTACAGATCGGCACGTGGAATGTCAGATCCCTTAATTGTGTAAGTAGGTTAGAAAATTTAAAAAGGGAAATGGATAGGTTAAAGTTAGATATAGTGGGAATTAGTGAAGTTCTGTGGCAGGAGGAACAAGACATCTGGTCAGGTGAATACAGGGTTATAAATACAAAATCAAATAGAGGAAATGCTGGAGTAGGGTTATTAATGAATTGAAAAAATAGGAGTACGGGTAAGCTACTACAAACAGGCTTAGTAAACGCATTATTGTGGCCAAGATAGACACGAAGCCCACGCCTACTACAGTAGTACAAGTTTATATGCCAACTAGTTCTGCAGATGACGAACAGATTGATGAAATGTATGATGACAAAAAAGAAATTATTCAGATAGTGAAGGGAGACTATAATTTAATGGTCTTGGGTGATTGGAATTCGACAGTAGGAAAAGGAAGATAAGGAAACATAGTAGGTGAATATGGATTGGGAGTAAGAAATGAAAGAGGAAGCCGCCTGGTAGAATTTTGCACAGAGCACAACATAATCGTAGCTAACAATTGGTTCAAGAATCATAAAAGAAGGTTGTACACATGGAAGAAGCCTGGAGATACTAAAAGGTATCAGATAGATTATGTAAATGGTAAGACAGAGATTTAGGAACCAGGTTTTAAATTGTAAGACATTTCCAGGGGCAGATGTGGACTCTGACCACAATCTATTGGTTATGAACTATAGATTAAAACTGAAGAAACTGCAAGAAGGTGGGAATTTAAGGAGATGGGACCTGGATAAACTGGCTAAACCAGTGTTTCAGGGAGAGCATAAGGGAACGATTGACAGGAATGGGGGAAAGAAATACAGTAGAAGAAGAATAGGTAGCTTTGAGGGATGAAGTAGTGAAGGCAGCAGAGGATCAAGTAGATAAAAGGACGAGGGCTAATAGAAATCCTTGGGTAACAGAGTAAATATTGAATTTAATTGGTGAAAGGAGAAAATACAAAAATGCAGTAAATGAAGCAGGCAGAAAGGAATACAAACGTCTCAAAAATGATATCGACAGGAAGTGCAAAATGGCTAAGCAGGGATGGCTAGAGAACAAATGTAAGGATGTAGAGGTATATATCACTAGGAGTAAGATATATACTGCCTACAGGAAAGTTAAAGAGACCTTTGGAGAAAAGAGAACCACTTGTATGAATATTAAGAGCTCAGATGGAAACCCAGTTCTAAGCAAAGAGGGGAAAGCAGAAAGGTGGAAGGAGTATATAGAGGGTCTGTACAAGGGCGATGTATTTGAGGACAATATTATGGAAATGGAAGAGGATGTAGATGAAAATGAAATGGGAGAAGAGTTTGACAGAGCACTGAATGACCTAATTCGAAACAAGGCCCCAGAGTAGACAACATTCCATTAGAACTATTGACAGCCTTGGGAGAGCCAGTCCTGACAAAACTCTACCATCTGGTGAGTAAGTTGTATGAGACAGGTGAAATACCCTCAGACTTCAAGAAGAATATAATAATTCCAATCCCAAAGAAAGCAGGTGTTGACAGGTGTAAAAATTACCGAACTATCAGTTTAATAAGACACAGCTGCAAAATACTAATGCAAATTCTTTACAGATGAATGCAAAAACCGGTAGAAGTCGACCTCGGGGAAGATCAGTTTGGATTCCGTAAAAATGTTGGAACATGTGAGGCAATACTGACCCTACGACTTACCTTAGAAGATAGATCAAGGAAATGCAAACCTACAGTTCTAGACTTAGAGAAAGCTTTTGACAATGTTGACTGGAATACTCTCTTTCGAATTCTGAAGGTGGCAGGAGTAAAATACAGGGAGCGAAAGGCTATTTACAATTTGTACAGAAACCAGATGGCAGTTATAAGAGTCTAGGGGCATGAAATGGAAGCAGTGTTTGGGAAGGGAGCGAGACAGGGCTGTAGCCTATCCCCAATGTTATTCAATCTGTATATTGAGCAAGCAGTAAAGGAAACAAAAGAAAAATCCGAAGTAGGTATTAAAATCCATGGAGAAGATATGAGACATACCATGTACTGAAAGATTCCGGATTTAAAACTTCCCCTCATTCGGATCTCCGGGAGGGGAACACAGTGAGAGTAGACATATTTTAAAGGAAGAAAGGGACAGTGAAGGGAGGAAAGGTACGGATTGGAACATGGAATGTGAGGACACTTCTGCAAGCAGGAAAGCTAGAGAATGCAAAACAGGAGATGAAAAGGAACAGATTAGATGCCCTCGGTTTGTGTGAAATGAGATGGGAAGAGAATGGGGAGATAGAAAGTGGAGATTATAAACACTTTTGCTCAGGGGAAATCGAGTGGTGAAAACGGAGTAGGAATATTGATAGGGCAAAAGTTGAAAAATAAGGTAATGAAGGTGCAATATATTGATGGAAGACTGATGATGATACGACTGAAGGGTAGTTCAAAAGATTTGGTATTAATACAGGTATATATGCCAACCAGCCAGCACAGAGATGAGGAAGTGGAAGAATATTATGAGAAAATACAAGAACTCATCGAGAAAGAAAATTGAAATGACTGCATTATCATCATGGGGGACTGGAATGCAGTGGTGGGTGAAGGAAGATATGAAGATACAATAGGAAAATTTGGATTAGGAATAAGAAATAAGAGAGGTGAACGACGAATTAGTTTCTGTAAAGAAAATTCATTAGCAGTGGGTAACACAGTATTTGAACACCACAAAAGGAGATGTTACACATGGATATCAAATTTGAATAGGGAAAGATATGAGCTGGACTACATCCTCATACAGAAAAGGTTTAGGAACTGTTTGAAGAATGCTAAAGCTTATCCAGGAGCGGATATAAATTCAGACCACAACCTAGTGATGGGCGAAATACAAGTGAAGTTGAAAAAAGTCTGGAGAGGTAAAGCAAAGGAAAGACTAAACATAGAAAGACTCAAAGAGGTAGGAAAGGCATCAGATTTGAAGAACAGATTTATGGAAAAATGGGAAAGAGGTAGTGTTGATGAAAGTGTTAATGACAAGTGGATAAAAATGAGGGAAGGACTCAAGGACTCTGTCAAAGAAGTACTAGAAATTAGAGTATCCCAAAGCACCAGGAAAGAATGGTTAACAGAAAATATGTTGAAAAGGATGGAAGAACACAGAAAGTGGAAAAGTGTAGAAACTGAGGAAGGCAAAAAGAGGTACAGGAAACTGAATAATGAATTAAGAAGAGAAACTGAAGAAGCAAGAGAAAAATGGATGAAACAGAAATGCGACAAAATAGAGAAAATGGAGAGAGAGGGAAATTATGAAATGATGTATAGACTGGCTAGTGAGATAGTTTTTGAACGTAAAAGAAAGAGGAATAACATGGAAATAGAAAGAGCGGATGGTACTCTAGGAGAAGAACCACAGGACGTTTTGAACAGATGTCAAGAACATATTGAATGTCTGTATAAGGGGGATGAAATGCAAAGCGAAATTAAAGTTGAAGAGGAGCAATATGCGCCGGAAGATGGAAAGGGATTTACCATCTTGGAAGCAGAAGTAGAAAAGGCGCTGAATGAGATGAAGAATAGGAAGGCATGTGGAATAGATGATGTGCCAGCAGAACTGTTGAAGAGTCTGGGAAACAAGGCAAGAAAAGAAATAGCCTACCTCTGTAACGAGATATATGACGAAGGGGAATGGCCTGAGGACTTCGCTGCAACAGTTATGATACCAATAGAGAAAAAGAGAAATACTAAAAAATGTGAAGCGCACCGGACCATGAGTCTAATTTCTCATGCAGCTAAAGTCTTGCTGAGAGTGTTGAATAGAAGGTTATATGGCAAGCTGGATAGAGGGATTGCAGAGGAGCAGTTCAGATTTAGAAGAGGAAAAGGAACAAGAGATGCTATTGGCCTGCTAAGAAATGTAGGGGAAATATATATGGAAAAGGGTAGAGAAATCTTTGCTGTTTTTATAGATTTAGAAAAGGCTTTTGACAGAGTTCAGTGGAGCAATCTGATGGATATCTTGAAGAGGAAAGGAGTAGATTGGAAAGAGAGACGACTGATACAGAATCTATATTTACACCAGAAAGTAAGGATAAGGATTAGAAATGAAATGTCAGAAGGAAGCAGCATTGGACAAGGTGTTAGACAAGGTTGTTGCCTTTCCCCACTGTTGGTTAACGTATACCTTGAAGAGATTATTGCGAAAAGTTTAAATGAGAAAAGAGGAATGTGTATTGGTGGAAAGAGAATAGAATGTCTAAGATTTGCTGATGACATGGTATTAGTGGCAGAAAGTGAGCAGGCAGTGAATAACATGCTCAAAGATGTGAATGAAGCTTGTGTGGAATATGGGATTCAGATAAACACAGCAAAAACAAAGTGTATGGTCATCAGTACAAGACGCAGACTGTCCAATATTAAAATAGGACAATCTACCATTAGCCAAGTAAGTGAATTTAAATGTCTCGGAAGCACAATAACTGAAGACTTCAGATGCCACCAGGAGGTGAAAACTCGAATTGCCATAGCGAAGGAGGCATTCAACATAAAGAGGAGACTCTTATGTGGCAAATTAGATAAAGGACTAAGGAAAAGGCTTGGCAAATGTTTTGTCTGGAGTGTGGCACTATATGGGGCAGAAACATGGACACTGAGACGAGAGGATGAAAAAAGGTTAGAAGCATTTGAGATGTGGATGTGGAGGAGAATGGAGAGAATGAGCTGGATGGAAAGAGTGAGTAATGAAAGAGTATTGGAAAGGGTTGGTGAGAGATGATGTCTGCTGAAGGTTGTAAGAGAAAGGAAAAAGAACTAGTTGGGACATTCACTGAGAAGGGAGTGCTTGCTAGTAGATGCTTTGGAAGGATTGGTTTGTGGGAGAAGACTGAGAGGAAGAAGGAGATACAAGGTGATAGACGACATAAAGGGAAGAGGAAATTATGCAGACCTGAAGAGGATGGCAGGAGACCGAACAGCCTGGAGAACTACCATGTGAAAACCTGCCTTTAGGCAGAACACTGATGATGATGATGATGATGATAAGATATAAAAACTTTGAGGTTCGCCGATGACATTGTAATTCTGTCAGAGACAGCAAAGGACCTGGAAGAGCTATTGAATAGAATGGACAATGTCTTGAAAGGAGGATATAAGATGAACATCAACAAAAGCAAAACGAGGATAATGGAATGTAGTTGAATTAAGTCAGCCGATGCTGAGGGAATTGGATTAGGAAATGAGACACTTAAAGTAGTAAAGGAGTTTTGCTATTTGGGGAGCAAAATAACTGATGATGGTCAAAGTAGAGAGGATATAAAATGTAGACTGGCAATGGCAAGGAAAGCGTTTCTGAAGAAGACAAATTTGTTAAAATCAAGTATAGATTTAAGTGTTAGGAAGTCATTTCTGAAAGTATTTGTATGGAGTGTAGCCATGTATGGAAGTGAAACATGGGCGATAAACAGTTTGGACATGAAGAGAATAGAAGCTTTTGAAATGTGGTGCTATAGAAGAATGCTGAAAATTATATGGGTAGATCACATAACTAATGAGGAGGTATTGACTAGAATTGGGGAGAAAGAGAAATTTGTGGCATAACTTGACTATAAGAAAGGATCGGTTGGTAGGACATGTTCTGAGGCATCAAGGGATCACCAATTTAGTATTGGAGGGCAGCGTGGAGGGTAAAAATCGTAGAGGGAGACCAAGAGATGAATACACTAAGCAGATTCAGAAGGATGTAGGTTGCAGTAAGTTCTGGGAGATGAAGAAGCTTGCACAGGATAGAGTACCATGGAGAGCTGCATCAAACCAGTCACTGGACTGAAGACCACAACAACAACAACAACAACATGTAGGAAAAACGACTGTCCATTAATCTTCATATGAGCTCTTATTCATCAGATTTTCTCATTGTGTTACATATTTTGAAGGAAGTGATATGTTTCCTGATTTTTTTGGTGTATGTGGTATCAGAAATTCAACTCTTAATGTGGATGAATGATATTTCCTCAACATTCCTTCAATTAATCGTAGCCTTGCATCTACTTTTCCTATTTTGATGTATCTCACTACTATAATTGTTGCCCCTTACCTGGTGATTTGCCTGCGCATCAGTTTCTGTTGATTCTTGGAATAAACATGTGACTGACTCAAATAAAATGAAAACATTTGTAAGCATTTGTCATGCAGCTGGTGTTTTGATGAAAATGCATACGTGGAGTGTGATCATTATTACTGCTGCTTTAAATGATTATTTTGTGGTGTGAGATATGTGTATGGGAAGACATTTCAGTCACACTTGGTGTAGTGGATCTTAGAATATATCCTTTGATAAATAAAAGTTTACATGTAGAATGTACATCATAACCGTCTCGTTTTTAGAATTGCGTCTATATTCATGTGAACTGCAGAAATCAGTCACGTGAAACTCCAATGGATGCAGTGGACATAAATTGAGGGATGACATGTTAGGCGTGGACAAGGGGTTCAATTGATGTCTGTTTATATTGGTTTAAAAAAAAAGACCGTGTTACAGCATGCTAGAATCGAAGATACACAGATATTTGATCATTGCTGCTAAAGATACGCATGGCCTATACGTCAACAAGTACATAGTTGTGCTATCATAAATTGAAAGGTTGGTTGCAATTTCCACATGAAAATTTGTAATAAATAACCGCAGTAATTAAATAACAGTCAATGCAATAAATAGGGAAACAAGTTATCCTATTAATCCAGTTACTGTGCCTGTCTAAGAAGATGGAGACGGTGGCGATGGGGAGTGGGATGGGTGGGGGGCAGTCATTATCATCTCGGGGGAAAAAGATAACATTACACAATTAATTATTTGTTCGTTTGTAATCCCTGGAGGAAATTGAAATCCTCGTACCACAGTATTGTATTGCGCCTCTACGGGAGCCGAAAGAAAATGACACAGACCACTTAGAGAGTGGAGTATCGTCTAGTAATTTGATTTTCACAGCAACTGCTGTGTCAGGCCAATCCAAATGACTTCATTAACCTCTTGGATTGGCCTGATATGGTTGCAATATTTCTGCTGCTGTCGAAAATGGATTACCCCATGATACTCCACTTTATCACAGGACTGTGCCATTTTGTTTTGGTTTCTCTAGAGGCATGCTATGATGCTGTGGCATGTACCTCGAGACAAAATAATTAATGAAAGTGTGACAGAAAGTTACATAGGAGGCTAACAGTCATTCTAGTAATTAGGTATAGATCTGCTGCTTTAAAAAAAAAAAAAATACTGTACAGCAGGTCAGGAATGAATTTATTGATCATACAGTGATGAGTTTCTGAATTATTTCCGTCTTCAGAGTCCCAAGCGCAAAGGTAGCACAACGGTAACAGCATTACCAGATGTGCTCGTAACATTACCAGATGTGCTCGTAACATGAGAGGAGAGTCATTCTTTACATGCTGTATGACTTTTTATGCAACCAAGCCATTAGTAGGCAAATATACTATTTTTACACATGTACATGAGAGCTGGCAGTGTTGAAATACTGTTCATACACAAACTGAAAAACAGAGAGCTTAGCAGCCTTAGCAATATAAACATGAATTGGCCTGTGATGTCAGCAACATACATATACCTGAATTAGCAGGTTATATAATCTTTTATCAGAAAATACATCCAGCATGAATAAACATAAGACATGCCCTTTGTCAGTATCTAATGCACCTGCCCTCAGTTTATATTTACTGTAGCCATTGTGGGCCCACCTTGATTGATGTCTGAAGTTAATACAGGCTGACAGTTATTGAACTATATGAAGTAAAATCATCACAGCTTCTGAATGGTTTGCGTTAGGAACTTCAAACTGCACGATTGGCCACAGGACATGATGAGAATTAGCATGTGCAATGTGGTTTGGTTTAGCAACAAAGCCCAATTTCATTTGGATGGCTTTGTCAGTATGCAAAATTGGCACATTTGGGCAATTGAGAATCTGCATATTGCAATCGAGAAGTCTCTTCACCATCAGTGGGTGACTGTGTGGTGTGCAATGTCCAGTCATGAAATAATTGGTGCGATATTCCTCACTGGCACGGTGACTAGCAAATGGTACATGAAGGTTTTGGAAGATGATTTCATACCTGTTATTCGGAGTGACCTTGATTTTGTCAAGATGTGGTTCATGCAAGATGTAGCTCAATCGTATCAAAGCAGGAGAGTGTTGGATTACATGGAGGAACACTTGGGGACCACATTCTGGCCCTCAGGTACCCTGATGTCACTGGCATGGTCCTCGATTGGCTGCCATATTCTCTGGATCTGAACACGTGCAACTCCTTTTTGTGGGGCTGAATTAAAGGCAAGGTGTACAGCAACAACCCCAAAGCCATTGCTCAGCTGAAAACACCCATTCAGAATGTCAATGACAGCATCAATGTTCTGACACTTCAGCGAGTCATGCAGAATTTCACTATTCGTCTGTGCCACATCATTGCCAATGATGGCAGACATACGGAACATGTCATAACTTAAATGCGAATATCTGTAGTGATGTGTACATGTTGAATAAAGTATGTGCATGCCATAGTTTGTAACTGATTTACATTTTCTTTCATATAGTTCAACGATTGTCACCTTGTATGTTACCAAATTACAAAAAATTTCATGTTTTCTTTGCTGAGTGTTCATATGCCAATAGGTAACAGCTATGTTTCTGAGATTCTTCGTAAAATCTTTTGTTGTTTCAACATGTGCTTTTTATAAATGCTGTATGTAAACTTTTATTTATTTTGAATAATTCCTTAGATCAGCCATGCTCAGTGTGATTGAAACTACCCTTTTGTTACTATAACTGATGTCAATAAACCTTACTTGGCACTAACAAGTATGTAGAATAGTCTAGCCTAAGAAATAATAATACTGTACTCATATCATTTTACTGTAGTCATCTGTTCCCACTTTCCCCCTCAGTTCCCGTGCTTCATATTGATATATGATGTTTGCTCAAAATGAAAGCTCCATACGGTGAAATGTTCTCATTTTATTTTGTTGTTTGAAAGAACTGAATTTCGTAGTGAGTAGCTTTCTTTTTTTTATACGTGCTTGAGTTTATGACAGTCTGAAATGAATCCATAGATAAGTTAGCCCTGCTTTGTGTCTTCACTCCATGGCCTGGTATCTTGATGTGGTTTGTTTGTTGGTTTCCCTAAAACATTTCAGGTGAAATCTGGGATATCTTTTTGAATAAGATACTGGATGAGCAGTGGTTAGCTCATCAGACTCACATGCAGGAGGATCGTATTTTTTATTCCTGGCAATGATCAGATTTAGCTTTTGTGTAGCTTCAGTACATCACTCAAGGCAAATGTAGGGATGGTTCCTTAGAAAGGACATGGCTCTTTCCCTTCCCCAGCCATGCCCTGCCCTGGCAAGTGCTCCATTCCAAATGACCAAGTCATCAGTGTGTTGCTAATCACTTGTCTTTTACCTTGTTTCTTAAGAACAAGGCTGTGGTCACTTCCCTTCCCCAGTCTTAGACAACTGGACTCATGGTCTCTCTCTCTCTCTCTCTCTCTCTCTCTCTCTCTCTCTCTCTCTCTCTCTCCTGACTTCAGTGTCAGTGGGATGTGTAACTTTCCTTTCTTCATATCATTTCCACTTGGAAAATACAGGTGGGGCTTCTGCATCCAGAGCCATGAAATTTTATTCAATGTTAGAGATCAGTAATCAAAGCATGCTGTTTTCAGTAGGTTGCTCATTAAACTAGAAGGTACTGGGACCTTTGTTTCTACCAATTTGTGTGTATTGTTAAATCAGTATCAGCATATTTTTACTTATATCTGTGCTCTCAAGTACTTAATCCTGTATTGATCATGTTTTTTTACTCTTTATGCTGTGCACCCATGCAGTCCTATTCTACCTGTCAGCTCCTCTCATCTTGCGTTTTCTTTTCATTTTTTTTTCTTTTTTTTCTATAATATTGAATACTTCTTAAACGACATCGTTCCCTCAGGCCTTAAAATTACTGTTTTGCTTTTTATCTCTCTCTCCTTATTTGCTCAAGATTTTTTCTAGCAAAATATAAGCATTGGTGATCAGTAACATCAATTTCTGTGGGTACTAAAAATATTTTTCAAGGTTCATGATCATGCTCTAAGAAACATTCTACTTCCTAGTATTTTATCCATTACTATAATGAACATAACTAGTTTGTAGCAGTATGCATACATTCTTATTATTATGCATTACATTTCTTCATTGGTACAGTGGTTCTGATCACGTGGACACTTAACTGTTGTCAAACCTTTTTTTTCCCTGAAAAGTATTCCTCAAATTATAGTGTTTGTGCAGTTTGCTTTATATGTGGTTGTTTCAGTTTTCCTTATTTTGTTCTGTGTTTCAATTTTTCTGCACTGTTTCTCTAAAATGTAGTTCACACATTAATTTGATATGGTTTGCCAACAACCATTTTCCATTGAGTATAATTTTTTTCATCAATCCCGTGCCTGACTAATACTTCAGCTGACACTTCATGTCTTTAATTTTTAAAATCTCCAAATTGTGTGGGAAAATGAATAGATAAAAGAAAGTTCATTAACAATATATTTAATACAGGAACTTCATTAAATTGTTTTGCATTGCTTTTGTTAGATCATATTACATTTCTTTGGTAAGTCACTGTGGTGTAGGCAAACTGCTTTTTGAAGAAGTTCTGAAGGCGGCCAATGGTACCGTACTGTATTCAGACACTCTCATCTCTTTTTATTGGACATTTAACCATGTACAGATTGTTTTAGTACCCTATTACGTGTGTGTGTGTGTGTGTGTGTGTGTGTGTGTGTGTGTGTGTGTGTGTGTGTGTGGACGGGGGTCAGAATATGTCTGTACTACACCATTTTATCACTTCTGTCACTTAAAATATGTAATGAATTATTTTAAGGAGTATAGGTAACAGCTCGCTGAGTAGTAGAATCAATGTATCATCGTAAGGCATATAAACAAAACCGATAACTTTCCTAGCTTTTGGACAAATCCGTTTTCAGAGCTATAGAAAACACACACACACACACACACACACCAGTATGGTTACACTGTGCCAGTGCAATGTAATTGTAGAGGTATGATTTTGTGTGTGTGTGTGTGTGTGTGTGTGTGTGTGTGTGTGTGTGTGTGTGTGTGTGTGTTCTTTTTCTTAATTTTGTACAGCTCGCTGATAGTGTCATGAAAGTGAAGTGAATAAAATTATTCTCATTTTCTCTTCAGGATGAAATTCATCTTTTACATGATGAGCGAGGTCCAGTGCTGGAAGCACTTGTTGCAAGAACAATCCGTAATATTGAAACAACACAGGAAGATGTCCGTTTAATTGGCTTGAGTGCAACTTTACCAAACTATCAAGATGTTGCCAAGTTTTTAAGAGTCAAACATGAAACGGTAAGCTGACAAATCAAAACATCTACATCTTCATTTGAACATAAACACCTTTGTGTTTATAGATGTGGTGCACCGTCATTGCCCTTTCTTCTAAAAGATATTGCCCTGTGTCAGCTCTCAGTGAAAGAGAGATCTAAAAGTCCATCCAGCTCCCCTAGCCACATCCCCCCTCCCCTCCCCTCCCCCCTCCCCTCCTCCCTCCCCTCCTCCCTCCCCTCCACTACCCTCCCCTCCCTCCCTCCCTCTCTCTGACTCACTCACTCATTCACTCACGCTCTTTCCCATCTCCCTCTACCTCCTTGCCCCCTCCTCTTTTCGGTTACTATCTCATTCCTTCTCATCACTTTTCTCACAAATGGTTACAAAACCCATTCATAAATTATCAGCTTATCTAATAACTTCTAAATAGTTCATTGTAATTCGAAAATGAATGCATAAGTAATGGCAATAGTCACTTTAATGGAATTCAACGGTACTACAACTACTAATAAAGTAATTATGTTTCAGGGTTTGTTTTATTTTGACAACAGTTTTCGCCCTGTTGCTCTTGAGCAACAGTATATTGGAGTTACAGAAAAGAAGGCTCTAAAGAGATTCCAGGTCATGAATGAAATTGTTTATGAAAAGGTGATGGAGCATGCAGGACGTAATCAAGTCCTTGTGTTTGTACATTCACGCAAAGAGACAGGTAACCTGTTTGATACTGTTCTTTTCATGACATGTAATAATAAGCGTTTGTGTGATAGAAATTGTCTGTCCTGAAAAGCCAAGATACATGTTAAAAATCATTTTGAAACTATATTTATCAGCGAATAACATGTGGCATACTGCGTAAAGTAATTTAGTTTGTGATTGTTAATGTTATTCTAAAAGCTCTTCTTACAAATAAAAAATGTGTGTGGAGGGGGAATCTCACAAATTTTCAGAAAAATAGAAATTGTTCTTGGTTCTTCAGAAGTACAATCTTCCTTATTTAAAAACTACAGTGTGGCTACAATGATATTTCTTAGTGTAATAAGATACAGGGTGTGATTCAAAAATTTCAAGACTTAACTCAGAACTAGAAATTTATTGGACATTTAAATACAATAATTCAAAATATGATCCTTCAGCATCAACACAGTGCTGCCAGCACGTCTTCCACTGTTCATAGCCCTTCTGGAAGGCCTCGGGCATCATGCTGTCAAGGGCTCTCATCGAAGCCTGCTGGATAGCATCGTTGGAGTTGAATCGCTTCCCTTTAGGTCTGTCTTGATTCAGGGGAAGAGGAAAAAGTCACTTGGAGCCAAGTTGGGGCTGTAGGGTGGCTGCGGTAGTGTTGTCACATTGAACTTGACCAAAACTTAGGCGGTGGCACGTGACGTGTGAGCGAGTGTGTTGTCCTTGTGGAGAATCCAGTCGCCCTTGATCACCAGGCAGACATGGCGAACTTGATCCCTCAAGCAGTGTAGTACTCACACTAAGACAATGGTCATTGTTTAAAAGTTCCCGCAGACTCTCCAGATTTTGATCCGTTCAGCTTGATGATGGCCGGCCTCCCAGAGCGGTCGTCATCTTCAACATTCCCACGGCCTTCTTTGAAAAGTTTGTGCCACATGAAAACCATTGCACGAGACGTGGCTTCTTCCTTAAATGCCTCTTGAACCATACCAAGAGTCTCCGTGGTGGTTTTGTTCAGTCGCACACAAAACTTAATCGCATAATGCTGCTCCAAGTGCAGCTCCATTTCCGCATCTCCCACTTTTTGACCGAGCTCAATAACGCGCACTCGCGCTGCATGCGATACACACTCTCCAGGGTTCCAGAGGCAACTGCCGCAGCATCGGTTCATTCCCTGAGACTCCCCACTACTTTCCCCACGCTGCGGAACCGGTCCGTGCGCACTCCCCTACTCAGAAATGAATCAGTCTTGGAAACTTCTGAATCACACCTTGTATATGGGTGAAGTGGTACTAGTAGTAGTAGTACTAATAAAAGATAAGATGGCTTTCTGAAAGTGCAGAAACACATGAAAACTAATATTGACCAAATAATTTGTAGGAAGATGGATAGCCGGCCGGAGTGGCCGAGCGGTTCTAGGCGCTACAGTCTGGAACCGCGCGACTGCTACGATCGCAGGTTCGAATCCTTCCTCGGGCATGGATGTGTGTGATGTCCTTAGGTTAGTTAGGTTTAAGTAGTTCTAAGTTCTAGGGGACTGATGACCTCAGCAGTTATGTCCCATAGTGCTCAGAGCCATTTGAACCATTTTTTGAAGATGGGTAAATAACATTTTGTGATATCTATTAGTTGAGAAATAATTTTGTGTAGTAAGACTATTTGAGAAAAATATTGAGGAAGGCAAGACTATTTGCAGTAACTCAAACATCAGCAAAGCTGAGGAACAGAACAGTCCAAAGTGTAATCATCCCATGGAGTGTTGAAGATTAAATGATAAGAGTACAAAATTGTCATTCTCTTAAGCGAAAACGTTTTGCTAGGGTTCACACTTTTATAGTGACCATTTAACAGATGTAATGCCAGGAAACAAACTTGCTCTCTAACAGCTAACATGATTAAGCCACTGGTTTAGCAACGACAGTAGCTCTTTTCTTTTGCAAGAAACGGGTATAGGAACTATGATATTTATTGTATGTATTGTGCTTGTTCACAGAAATCTTTAGAGAAGATCTCAGCTCACTAATACGTACCTTCCCCAATCACACTGTTATAATTAAAGGAGACTTGAATCATCCAACAATCAATTGGTATAATTACAGTTTAGTAAATAGTATGTGAAACAATACTATATGCTCTCTCTGAAAAATGCTTAGAACAGATATTTTGGAGACAAGTTCATGACATAAATTTTTTCTATCTAATGTCAACAAATAGACCTGACCTCTTTGAGGATGTCCACATTGAAAGTGGTACAAGTGGCCATAGGACAGTAATGACAACAATCATTACTGAAGTACAAATGGCAGCTGAAACAAATAGATTTATATGTTCAGTGAATGAGATTAAGAGACAGTAGCATCTAGGTGGAACTTGAAAGAAATGAGCTCACTTTCTGAGTGCCTCATTTGGCCATTTTGTTTGAGTTACTATATAATGTATTTGAATCATTTGATGATGACTTGCTAAGAATTTAAAACCAGTAATGTGCGACCATACATTGTAAAATAGAATATAAGAAATTTCTTGACTGATGGTTACTGTTTTCTCCTTAGGCACTACTCATAGTCTGTGTAAATTCAGTTCTAATGGTAGGCCCCCAAGAGTGGCATTGACATGATGTAGGTTTGTGTCCCAGGTATCAAACCCTGCAAGACATTCATCAAATTGGGTCCTTGTTTCTGAGTAATTGATGAAAAAGAATTTCTTGTGATTCTCTAGAGCAGCAGTCATCAGACTTTTTTCCTCAAGAGTCTTTACTGACATTGTAGGATGGGTCCTCAGGCCACATATGTATTGATCTTGTTATTAATTTGTGTTGTTGTTATTGTTGTGGTCATTAGTCTGAAGACTGGTTTGATCCAGCTCTCCATGCTACTCTATCCTGTACAAGCCTCTTCATCTCCAAGTAACTACTGCAGTCCACATCCTTCTGAATCTGCTTACTGTATTCATCTCTTGATCTCCCTCTACGATTTTTACCCTCCACACTTCCCTCCAGTACTAAATTGGTGATCTCTTGAAGTCCAGAATGTTTCCTACCAACCGGTCCCTTATTCTAGTCAGCTTGTGATACAAACCCAATTCTATTCAGTAGTTGCTCATATGTTACGTGACGTACCCATCTAATCTTCAGCATTCTTCTGTAGCACCACATTTCAAAACCTTCTATTGTCTTCTTATCTAAATTGTTTATTGTCCTTGTTTGAGAAGTCATAGGGTCAGTATTGCCTCACATGTTGCTGCATTTCTCTGGAATCCAAACTGATATTCCCCTAAGGTTGGCCTCTACCAGTTTTTCCATTCTTCTGTAAAGAATTTGTGTTAGTATTTTGTAACCATGACTTATTAAACTAATAGTGTAGTAATATTCACACCTGTTAGCACCTGTGTTCTTTGGTATTTGAAGTATTATATTCCTTTTGAAATCTGTGGGTATTTCCCCTGTTTCATACATTTTGCTCATGAGATGGAAGAGTTTCGTCATGGCTGTCTCTCCCGAGGCTATCAGTACTTCTGACAGGACGTTGTCTACTCCCGGGGCTTGTTTTGGCTTAGGTCTTTCAGTGCTCTGTAAAATTCTTCTTGCAGCATCATATCTCCCATCTCATTTTCATCGATGCCCTCTTCCATTTCATAATACTTCTCCCATGAATAGACCCTGTATGTACTCCTCCAAACTTTCAGCTTCTTTACTTAGGACTGGTTTTACATCTGAGCTATTGATATTCATACAGGTGGTTCTCTTTTCTCCAAAGGCCTCTTTTATTTTCCTGTAGGTTGTATCTATCTTACCCCTAATGATATGTTTCTAAATCCTTACATTTGACCTCTACCCATTTCTGCTTAGCCATTTGACACTTCTTGTCTATCCCATTTTTTAGACATTTGTATTGCTTTTCACTGCTTCATTTACTGCATTATTATATTTTCTCCTTACATCAGCTGAATTCAGTATCTCTTCTGTTATCCAAGGATTTCTACTAGGCCCCATCTTTTTACCTATTTGATCATCTGATGCCTTCAGTATTTCATCTCTCAATGCTACACGTTCTTCTTCTACTGTATTCCTTTTCCCTGTTCTTGTTGATCATTTCCTAATGCTCCCTCTGAAACCCTCAACAACCTCTGGTTTAATCAGTTTATCCAGGTCCCATATCCTTAATTTCCTACCTTTTGCTATTTATTCAGTTTTAATCTACAGTTCATAACCAATAAATTGTGATTAGAGTCCAAATCTGCCCCTGGAAATGTCTTACAGTTTAAAAGCTGGTTCCGAAATCTTGGTTTTACCATTATATAATCAGTCTGAAACCTTCTGGTGTCTCCAGGTCTCTTCCATGTATACAATCTTGTTTCATGATTCTTAGACCAAGTGTTCACGATGACTAAATTATGCTCTGTGCAGAACTACCAGGTGGCTTCCTCTTTCATTCCTTTCACCCTTTGCATATTACCTACTTTTTTTCACTTCCTTTCCTTAATGTCAAATTCCTGTTCCCCATCGCTATTGAATTTTTGTCTCCCTTCACTGGGTGAATAATTTCTTTTATCTCATCGTATATTTCTTCATTCTCTTAATCATCTGTGCAACTAATTGGCATATAAACTTGTACTACAGTGGCGGATGAGGGCTTCATGTCTATTGTGGCTACAATAATGCATTCGCTATGCTGTTCATAGCAGCTTATTCCCATGCCTGTTTTCATATTCATTATTAAACCTATACCTGCATTACCCCTATTTGCTTTTGTAGTTATAACCCTGTATTCACCTGAACAGAAGTCTGGTTCCTCCTGCCTACAAACTACACGAGTTCCCACTATATCTAACTTGAACCGATTCATATCCCTTTGTAAATTTTCTAACCTACCTGCCCAATTAAGGGATATAACATCTTGTTCTCCAGTCAGTGGAATGCCAGTTTTACTTCTCCTGAAAACGACATCCTCCTGAGTAGTCCCCACCCAGAGATCCAAATGGGGTACTGTTATATCTCCAGACTATGTTACCCAAGAGGGTGCCATCATCATTTTATCATACAATAGAGCTGTGCTTTCAGCCGTTTGCAATACTAGCGCAGCAAGGTCGTTTTGGTTTATGTTACAAGGCCAAATGTGTCAATCATCCAGACTGTTGCCCCTGCAGCTGCTGAAAAGGCTCCTGCCCCTCTTCAGGAACCACACGTTTGTCTGGCCTCTCAACAGATACCCCTCCGTTGTGGTTGCACTTATGGTACAGTTTTCTGTATCGCTGAGGCATGCAAGCCTCCCCACCACCGACAAGGTCAATGGCCCATAGAAGAAGGTATTGATAGGTAAACCTACATAAATTAGTGTGCTGTGACTATAGCAAGGGTGCAGTAAGTTGGCCGCTGAGCCCCAAGTACTGATTGTTAAAAGTCAGCACCATTTGGAACACTTGGTCTCGACTGTCCGCTATTTCAGATTGCTGCCAGTCACAGCGATCTAAGAGTTCTGACACCATAGGTGCATGGTGAAGTGTTGGTTTTTCTACACGTGCGAATGACTTTGATTAAAGGATGGGAGAGAAAATTATCCGTGCACTTTTCAAATGAACCATAACAGCATTTGCTTGGAGCAATTTAGGGAAATTACGGAAAACATAAATCTTGATGGCTGGTCAGGGGGTTGAACCATTGTTTCATTGAATGAGAGTCCAGTGTGCTAACCACTGTGTCACCTCAGTCGGTACTGCTTTTGAAGATGGCCGGCTCTGTAATTCACTTTCACAAATGCATATTACTTCTTTGTCAAAACTTATACCATAGCAGCTGAGTGGTACAAGTTGCGCATGCCTGTGAGTCAGTAGTGGAAGACAAACGATAAAAGCTTCCTCTTCTGACATCCTCCAGCCCCACAGTGATCATACTACTAATAACTCTGGCAACACCTTAGACCACGCCTGGGTTCCCAGATTCGATTCCCGGCGGGGCCAGGGATTCTCTCTGCCTCGTGATGACTGGGTGTTGTGTGATGTCCTTAGGTTAGTTAGGTTTAAGTAGTTCTAAGTTCTAGGGGACTGATGACCATAGCTGTTAAGTCCCATAGTGCTCAGAGCCATTTGAACCATCACCTTAGATAAATACCTGACCTTACTTAGCTCACCGCTGAATTCACCAGTGTCAGTTAAAATTAAACTCACTTTAAAACATTACAGTCTCTATAAGTATTTTTGTTTGTTACTGAGCAGGAAAACTATCTTCTTAAGAAGGGCTCAATGTTAGTTGACATGACTGTTAACTGCTGGATGCAGTATATTATAGTATACAACTGAGAACCACAGGCTGTATGAGTATTTGATTTGAACCACATGCGGCCTCTGGGTAGTAGTCTGATGACAACTGCTCTACAGCCATAAAAATAATGGTGTTATTGGTTAAGATATTTTCTTGACGAGCAACATGGTTGTAGTTTTGAATCTCTTCTCAGGTGGTTTGAAATTTTTTATTTTTAAATTTTAGTGAAATGTTTATTATTATTTTTATTCAATTAATTGGTTCAAATGTAATTTGTTCATTTCTAATCCTTTGTCACATCATTTTAATCACTATATTAATTTTGTGATATGCTCTAATTTTTTCTTCCTATCATTCTTTGTTCATGTGATTTATAGTGAATCGGTCTGTGCCTATATACTTGACTGCACGTTAAACTGCAGTCTTCCTTCTTGTCCTTTTTTCCCGATTTGAAACTCCGTTATAGCGTCAATCAACACTCCCGAATAGTAAAAGTGTTTCGTGTATATCACTTAACAGTTATATTTCCACATCGTTGATTGAACTTTCATTAATAGTCAATTTCCTATCATCGTTCTTGAGTGTTAGCAATAAATACAGTTAGCAATAAATATTAATCTTGTTCATGAAATACACTTTATTCCTATTGAAGTACTAATTTTCTTGAAAGTCTCATCTGCTTGTCAGAAGCTTTTGACTTGTGAATTGTTTTATGCAGTTGGTCAATAAAACTTTATGCTAGCCAGTTTTGTAATTTGCCATCACCATCTCAGTTTCAGTGTGTATTTTTGTTTTTTGTTATTATGAAGGAAAGACAGCAAGGGCTATAAGGGACATGTGCCTGGAGAAGGATACACTTGGTCAGTTTCTAAGAGAAGGATCTGCCTCCATGGAGGTTCTGAGAACAGAAGCAGAACAAGTTAAGGTAAGTGTAACATTAATTTTGCATTGAACAAAGAGCACCAACCCAAGGCAGTGTGTTTCACATTTAATTTTTGTAACTTTTTAGTATTACGATTTTATTCATAAGAAATTTTCAGCTTAAACTGAGATTCATATTGCCCATAGAAATCGGTATGTTGTTCTTAACGTGCAGCTGTGGTGCATCATACAAAGTTTACTGTTTAAATTCTGAGACTCTCCATTCCGAGAAGAGTAGAGAGAAATGTTCATTCTTCCCTCATATGTCTTATGAGATGACTATGACAGTAAAAATCTGAGAATTTCAAGTTGATGCTTGAGCTCGTCAGTGGATCCAGTTTACCAGCAAGTAACTCAGAGTTCCCAAAAGTGTACTCTGCCCAGTTATCTCCAATACTATTGTAGTACGTGACGAGCAACTTGTGGGCCTGGCTGGAACAGGAGGCAGCAGGCATTTGTCCAGAGTGTAGTCAGCTTGTGTGGTCCCTGCGGTTATCTACAGTGTACAGAGTGTAGTCAACTTGTGTGGTCCCTGCGGTTATCTACAGTGTTATAACAGGAGGCCAAAGGGAGCTGATGGGGCAGTCATTTGATGAAAGGGAGCAGACAGATACTGAAGCTGCATATACTTTATGTACCATGCAGGGTCACATGCACTTTGAAGTTTTTGTAAATGCTTGAATGCATCCTGCAAAAGTGCTTTGTCTGAGAAAAGTATTGTATTCACAATCAGAAAATAATTCCCAGAATAAATTTTCACTCTGTGTGCTGATTTGAAACTTCCTGGCAGATTAAAACTGTGTGCCAGACCAATACTCGAACTCGGGACCTTTACCTTTTGCGGGCAAGTGCTCTACCAACTGAGGTACCCAAGCATGACTCATGATCCATCCTCACAATTTTACTCCGCCAGTACTTTGTCTCCTACCCTCCAAACTTCACAGAAGTTTGCCTACAAAACTTGCAGGACTAGCACCGCTGGAAGAAAGGATATTGCGTAGACATGGCTTAGCCACAGCCTGGGGGACGTTTCCAGAATTAAATTTTCACTCTGCAGTGGAGTGTGTGCTAATTTGAAACTTCCTGGCAGATTAAAGAACACTTGCCTGCGAAAGGCGAGGGTCCTGAGTTTGAGTCTCGGTCTGGCACTCAGTTTTAATCTGCCAGGAAGTTTCAAATCAGCGCACACTCCACTACAGAGTGAAATTTTCATTCTGGAAATGTCCCCCAGGCTGTGGCTAAGCCATGTCTACGCAATATCCTTTCTTCCAGCGGTGCTACTCCTGCAAGTTTTGCAGGAGAACTTCTGTGGAGGTTGGTCAGTAGGAGACGAGGTACTGGCAGAAGTAAAATTGTGAGGACAGGTCGTGAGTCATGAGTTGTGCTTTGGTAGTTCAGTTGGTAGAGCACTTGACGGTGAAAGGCAAGGGTCCTGAGTTCCAGTCTTGGTCCGGCACACAGTTTAAATCTGACAGAAAGTTTCAGAAAATAATTATTTTTAAATGTTTCATAATGGAGGTTGGGTTTATGACAGTTTTCTTCAAAGAGTGGGGGATCAAAAATGAGTCACATATAGCTTGTGGGGGCAATCATATGCTACAAATGGGATCATTTAATCTTCACAGTCATTTAAAACAAAGCCAAAAAGTTATTATAGTGATGAGGGCCAAAACATATGGAAATCTTGAAGTATGAAAAGGAAAGCAAGTAATTAGAATTTTCTGGCAGAGAGAGAGAGAGAGAGTGAGTGAGTTTAAATGACGTTTGTATGTATGAATGTACACATGCAAAATGCATTTGTAATTAGACTCTTCTGATGTTCTTGTGGTAAGTGAAATACACACCGCGTGGAATTTTTTGCTTCTCACAACAGTGATATGTTTTGCAGAGGTAGTAAATACTCCATTAATTGTAAATTGCCTTCTTGAAGATTTGAATGAGGTACAGTGGAATCAGAATCTGCGTATGTCAGATGTATTGAGACATATGCCAAATTTAATTTGGTATATGTGGCTTGTTCGAATTTAGTGTATAAAATTTGTTTATATTTTTACTATTCAGGAGCAAAAAAACTGCATGAGGCTAGTGACCATTTGTCAGAGTGAAAATAGATTATCAATATCTTTAGTGTATCAGATGGAATCCAAAGTGGAAGAGATGCCTCTTACTGTACTATGTGTTTAAAGAATGTTAGAAGTAAAATATGTAAAAACATTGTCTAGTACAACAATGAGATGAACTTCATTCAAATGAAAACCAAACAATAACACTAAAGTAGTTCCAAATAAAATACCGTACTGCAACACTGAACATAAAATACACTGCAAAATATATGATTATTTATGATTCTGTATGCTCATTTTTCCGCTGCCTAAAAGAAGTCAGTCAGCTGTCTGTGGTGGGTCATTTTAGGCATTTTCCTTCATGTGCATTGTTTTATGCTTATCAGTTTCAACTGACTATGATTTGGTTCACTTTGTCACTACATCTGTATATTCACTTTCATTATATTACCCAATACTTCACAGGTACTGGGAGCATCTTCTATTGTTTCTTCTTCTTCTTCTTCTTCTCCTTCATCATCCTCATCCTCATCTTCGGTCGATTTACCACATTCATGTCATACAGCACCAGTAATATTTTTGTTGTCTATGATTGCTGCAATCGGTTAGTCATTGTCGACAGCTGCCCAGCAGTTTCGTGCCTTCGAGTTCAGTATTGCCCTGCAGAACATCATATGGAGACTGGATGCCACTGCTTCTGAACTCTATTTTACAACATTCTTCATCTGTTGCACTTTCTTTTATGGAACATTTCCAGCAATTTGTAACAGTGGTCAGACTAATACTTTATCCTTCCAGGCCAGCTGAATATATGCCAGTTTTCAGATTTACAGATTTCAGGATATTTTCTTTCATCATCAGAATTTAGTATTGATGTGAGGAGTTCACTGCAACAATGAGCCTTAAATGCTTGTTTGATACCCTGATCCATTGACTGAATTTATACCATTGTGCTTCTAGGCAAAAACAAAGTTTTTAGTTTTCCCTCTTTTGACTGCAAATCATCAAGAAGTGGATGAGCTAAACAATGATCAAGGATTAGCAGAGCTTCGTTTCTCTGCTTAAGTGATTGCAGGTGCTTTGTCACTGGTGGAAGAAACTCTTCTTGTGTCACTTGATGATGTCACATGTCATGCAGGCATTCTTTGAATACATGTTAGTGAATGTAATGATGACATGGTTACGTGCTTGAAACATCTTAGGCTTGTAATTTTTCCTTTATAAAAAAGTTTCGTCTTATGGCTACCTGATGTTTGTGCCAGAGAGGCCAGGTAGAGGGGGAATTCTATCTTTCTTCGTTTTGAAAGCAATCTTATTTCCTGAATTTCTTAGATCGAGAGTTCTGGTAGGAAGCAGTCCATAATAAAGTTCCGTTTCATCACACTTATGCATGTTATGTCCATTTAAGTTTTCACCTGCCATTATTCACCATAGAATATCAGGAAATTGTGAAGCAGGTTCACCATCAAAAGACCTTGTTGCTCCTTCAGTGCTTATTTGGCAAATTCCTTGGCATTTCCACTTGGGATACCATTCATCAGAGTCAATGAAATGTTCGCTGCCATGTAGATCATAGTGAAATTTTTCAGCATGAGCTTTAAGAATCGGTCCAGAAAGTAGCACATTTTGGCTTTACTAAAAACCACTTTTTTGTGTCATCCTCTTTCTGTCTGTTTATACGTCTTTTTCAGTTGTGTTTACAAAACTTCTAAGTTTATTCTCTTGTTTCATCCACCTTTCGATTGTTCCTTCAGATGCGACTAAACTGGATTTTGTGTAACCATTCTATATATAAATAATAATTTTCACTTTATCACTCAAAGAATATGCTTTTTGTTTCTGGGACACTATAACAACCACAAAAAAATCTAGACTCCAAATGAAGTGAATTATGGTTGTACTCATTTCAGTTATTTTCAAACATTGTTATGTAGATACGTTGTTGATAGTGTCACAGTGTTAATCATGAAATGTGTGTTCAGGTTACTGTCCAGTGACAGTTTTAAAAGCTGGTCAGAGACACGTTACAGAAACACTTAATGTAGATTTAACAAGATTTTTACATTGTGTTATATCTGAATTTGCAATATATTGGACTTTTACTGTAGTTGTCCTTACCACTCATGATTCACAAATGGTCCAGGAAAGAGGAGAAATTAAAAGGGGACTCAACGTATCCTCTGTTATACATACTGTGATGTGCAGTGTGGAACATTAGAAGTAAGTGCAGATAAGATGCAATATTATGATTAAATGTTAAACAGTTTTAATGTGAAAATATCCATACAGAGAACCTCTACACAAGTCTATTTAATGTGAAAACGTCCATGTAGAGAACCAAAGCTGCAGCCTTCCTGATGGATGTTAGGTCTGGGTAAAAATTGTCATTAAAAATAAAACAGTTGAACAAGTTTTGGTGTTTTTGTTTAAGCTTACACATAACATGAAAAGTAAAGTAGGCACAGATTCCTTCAGCACGTGCAAGAATGTGAGGTAGCCAAATCTGCATATCAGTATGACCCAGTAGCAAGACTAGAATTTAAAGTATTTCTGACCTGACAAAGCTGTTCTAGTAGAGAAGAGGAGAAGGGAAGTGGCAGTAACAGTACCAGGTTAAATGACCTAAATTTATAGGATTGGAAGGGGGGAGTGATGATTGTGGTGGTCATGGTGGTGGTGGTGGTGGTGGTGGTGGTGATGTTGATGGCAAAGTGATTATACTATTAAGAGAGGGAAGAATGAAGTTAAAAAATTGTTGCCAGTGTAGAAAAGTGCCATGAGAGATTAATATTATAGCACGAGAAAAGAAAAAAAAGTTTGCAATAGTTTTTGTTAGACAACACTATATATGTCATGTTTCACAGTTGCATAACAATATCATAAACTGACAGCTCTGAAGCAGTGAAGGAATATGTGGAGTTTTTTGTCATTACATGGTACTTAAAACTGAAATCATTTTGTTTATTTATAATTAATTACATACTTCTGATGATTATCCTGCTCTGCATTTATTAGAACAATGAGCTGAAAGATCTACTGCCATACGGATTTGCCATCCATCATGCTGGGATGACTCGTGTTGACAGAACTCTTGTTGAAGATCTGTTTGCTGATCGACATATTCAGGTAAAATACTATGCGCAAATTAATAAACTTTTGTATTGTTAATAGCATGTACCATGCTGTTACTACTTCATTCAGAAATCAGTAAACGTAGATGAAATGTTGTACACTGTGCAAAAACCCGAAAGTATGATAGACAGCAATGCTGAAGAGCAGTTTTTAAGCTATGTCATCCATGAGAAGGTAAGAAGTGACATGGGAGATGAAGGAGTGAGTTTTAATAGAAGCTGTGAATTCGTTCAGAATTTAGTATCCTTAAATTCCAAGTGTCAGCACTTCTTTGTGTTACACATCTTACTCCTGCCTGCACATTTCCCAGTGAGGCGTATCTCTGAAAAGTTGATTTTTCAACAGCAATAAGTGTGTGTGTGTGTGTGTGTGTGTGTGTGTGTGTGTGTGTGTGTGTGTGAGAGAGAGAGAGAGAGAAAGAGAGAGGAGGGGGGGGGGGCACTTCTAACATGCAGCTGAAATATACTGCCTTACAGAAAAAAGTGAAGCACCCAGAACACATGGTCACATGTCAATATGTCTTTGTACATGATACAACATCAATGAATATGTATATGATTAGAGTTGCAATTTGCTGTGTTAGGTAGAATGGTCACAAGAGTGCATTAGTATTGCTCGTGCGTAGTGTTGTTGCTAGGCCTGGTAGGGTGTATACAGGGCATCAACAGCATCAATATTGAGTGATCACTGTGAAGGTCATGAAGGTGCCACATACTCAAGTGAGACAGTGTTAACGGCATTTGAAAGGGGCCTCATTTGGCCAGCTGATCAGATCATGCAATACCTAGATTTGTGGGGCATTCAGACACAACAGTGGCCCGATGTTGGACTGTATGGGAACATGTGAGCAGACATTCTGGTTGTCAAGGTTTCAGTCAAACACATCTAACCCTCACAAAGGAGTATCACTGTATTGTGCACCAAGTACATGGTAACCCCTTCACATCTGCACCTGCCATGCAAGAACAAGTAATGGACTCTCTGCAAAATTCTGTGTTGTGACCTTTGGTCAGAGGCTAGCAGCATTTGGACTAGGCAATTACTGTTCCATGTGTAGGTTACAGTTAACACCACAACACAAACCATATTTATTTCTGATGGAGCATGTGTGTGATCAGCTCGGTCATCAACTCAACTCTGTATCACAGCCAGTATCTATGACATCCAGGACCAGTTACAACAGTTGTGGTAAGATTGCCTCAGGAAAGGGTACAACGACTTTAGACACCCTGGTACAGTGGCTTTAGACCCCCTTTCCAACTGACTCAGTTCATGCATGGGGGATGGGGGGGGGGGGAGGCAACATCATACTGATAAGTGGGCTCATGCTGCCAAGTTCTTTGTAAATTTCACTCAACATTGTAATCATTGAAACAGTATCACATATCATCTCAGCTGTGGAGTTTTTTTTTGTTTTCTGCTCCCCTTCCAGATGCTTCACTTGTTTTGTCAGGCAGTGTATATAACTTAAAAAATTGAAAGATTATCACTGTGTTTCCCTACGCCAAGAATGTCTTGTCTTTCTCTTAGAATTTTAGTTTCTTATTGCAACAATGCAAAATGTAGAATGGGACAGTAATATGCTTTAAGATAGAACACTACTCACTAAGGCATTAAGTGGAAGACAGGCACATTTAAAAGAAGGCTGTTGGATATTATTAAGCTACTGGACTAAGCACTTTGTCAGATGTAAGAACACACACACACACACACACACACACACACACAGGGCCTGAAGACAACAGTTTCCATGTGTATGCGAGTTGTATGTGCGTGCGGACAAGCACGCGCCTGTGTGTGTGTGTGTGTGTGTGTGTGTGTGTGTGTGTGTGTGTGCGTGTGCGTATGCGCGTGCGTGTTTCTGTCATTCATGCAGGTTACTGTTCTTGTTGTGCTAAAAGAAAACAGATATCATACACATTGTTTGTTGCTTCCATTTCTTTTTCTTTCTTACCAGCTACACCTGTTCATATGTAGAGCTTTATTCTTTTTATATCAAAATTCCAGGTACTTGTTTCCACAGCAACACTGGCTTGGGGAGTTAATCTTCCTGCTCACACTGTCATCATTAAAGGCACACAGGTTTACAGCCCTGAGAAGGGGCGCTGGGTTGAACTTGGTGCTCTGGACGTGCTCCAGGTAAGAACATAGAACTTCGTCTTGTTCTTAGGGAGGTTAAATGTGTTTGCTATATTTATAATTGTGTTTAACTTTTTCCGCAGATGTTGGGACGTGCTGGGAGACCACAGTATGACACCAAGGGTGAGGGTGTTCTGATAACGAATCACAGTGAACTTCAGTACTATTTGTCACTTTTGAATCAACAGCTACCTATAGAGTCACAAATGATCAGCAAATTACCTGACATGTTGAATGCTGAGATTGTTCTTGGCACAATACAGAATGTCAAAGATGCTGTAACATGGCTGGGATACACGTATTTGTATATAAGGTCAGTAATCATCACCTCCTCCTCCTGCTCTTCCTCTTCTTCTTCAGTTTCCAGCCCCTGGCTTGGTTAGCTTGGATCAGAAGTCCCTCCATCTTTTCCTGTCCTCCCACCATTCTTCCCTCTCCTCTATACCATAATCTTCACTTCTCTTCTTCACACATTACTTCTCTCCAACTCTGCCTCCGCCTCATGGTCTTTCTCGTGGTCTTGTGGTCATTTCATGAGGTTGTCATGGCTTCCTACCAACCTTCACTCTTATAACACGTCCATACTATTGTAACCCTGTCTCTCTTGCAATCTCTTATGTGGGCATCTCTTTTATTATTGTTCCCATCATCTTGTTCCTTACACTATCCCAGACTTAGGCAACATTTGGTGACCCCCCCAGGCCTGATTCACCTACTTACTTCCGTTCATGGACAGTCTCATGACAATGTGATAGCAACACTCCTAGTGCATAAAGTCAAAACTATATCATCTGTGACACTAATGTTTGTGGGGCAATTCATCAATATTATTGGCACTCCTTTGCCAACACGCCATGTGTACAAACTATGTTTTAAAACATGTCATCGAGAGCACATTCATTTTATGTTCACGCAGAATTTCTACTGTGGTCTGGATTGAAACCAATTGGGGTCTAGATGTGGGCCTCTGGCAACCCACCAATGCTCTATCTGTCTTTAAAATGTCGTCTCTCAACCCTGTGTCCTGCTCGTGTGCTTTTCTTCAATATCCACATTTCCAGTGCAAAGACCATGCAGGGTAGCCACGTAATCTGAGGTGCCTTGCCACAGTTCGCTCAGCTCCCCCCATCAGTGGTTCAAGTCCTCCCTTGGACATGGGTGTGTGTGTTGTCCTTAGCGTAAGTTAGTTCAAGTTAGATTAAGTAGTGTGTAAACCTTGGGACCGATGACCTCAGTAGTTTGGTCCCACAGAAGGAGGGGGCGGGGGGGGAAGCAACATCATGGATGTGTGTTGTCTCGTATGAAGCCCCGTAAATGTTGATGCTGTGCAAGCTACAGCGGTAATGAATCATCATTGATTGGTGAGAAACTTTGCCCCATCATTGAGGATTGGTTGTCAGTGTGTGCAAATAATACTTGATAGTCTTGAGCTTCATCCTCATAAACTTTTGTCCGTTCCAGAACTGAACTGAAACTTAATAATTTTGTGTGCATATACCTGTTGGTTAAATCAGTGAGGATGCTAACTTAAATGAAAATTTTTGGATATCAGTTGAAGGCCATTTTAATCTAAGTGGTCACGTGAATAAGCAGAACAAATGTTACTGGGTACAAATAAATCCTTTCACATTTCACCAGCATCCATTACACAGTGGTACTGTGCCGTGTGCACTGTCCTGTCTTCTGGTGACAGGCCCTTCTTTGAAAGTTAAGGAGGCTTTGCTGGCAGTGTGTTGACTGAACGTTATTTCAACAAAGAAACATTTTTGGCTACAAGGCTCCATTCTCTTCGAAATTTTGACATTCAGCAGATCTGGTTTCAACAAAATGAAGCCATGTCATACACTGCCTGACTATCTATGGTTGCAGTGAACCATTTGTTTGGGGATCACTTAATTTGGGGGAATGCTGACATTGCGTGGCTGTCCAAATCTCCAGACATGTCAGTCTGTGACTGCTTTTTATGGGAACAGCAGAAGAGAGTTGTGCAGCATGCTAGACCAACAAGCCTTGTCCAGCTCAAGAACAGATTGAAGAAAGCATTGCCAACATCCCAGAGTACACACTGTGCTGTTCTTTGCAAAATCTTTTTTCTCTGTGCCAACCTGTAAATGGTATTCTTTACCTATCAGTCATGGAGTTGAAATGGGAGTCTTTTAAAATTTTGAATGCAGTTTAATGGGAATCAGTCCCTTAACCAAATGCACTTTGCATTTCTTTTCTTTTCGCGGCTAAGGTTTTTTAGTAGTTCGACAATTTGAGATACAAAAAAAAAAATCACTTTAAAGAGAAATTTAATGTGTGTACAGAGCATTAATTGTTACTACCACCTGTTGGATTTTACTAACACTTTGAAGTTTTTAGGGATTGGATGTGAAACTGTTTGTAATACGTGGCACGAGAGTCTTCATACAGGGATCATCTAAGCCAGGAGTAAAATATGCAGCATTTGGTATTCTGTTAATGATGCTTGACAGATTTAATTTTGATGTGTTTAAATAGATGTTCAATTTCCTGACTGCTTTAAAAAATGATTTTTTCCTGTTTTGGTCTGGATCTTTCCTAATGAAGTTATAATTTAGGATGGGGATGCAGAGTTGCAGATAGGCACAACAAAATGACTGTCAGAAAATGAGCTTTCAGCCAACAAGGCCTTTGTCAGAAATAGACAACCCACAGAGAAACGCAACTCACACACATGTGGCTACAGTCTTGTGGTCATGTGTGTGAGTTGTGTTTGCGTGACTGTATGTGTGTATGTTGTCTATTTCTGACGAGGCGTTGTTAATCGAAAGCTCACTTTCTGACAGTCATTTTGTTGTGCCTGTCTGCCAGTCAGCATCCCCGCTATATGGTGAGTAGCAACTATCCTTTTGATAATTCCAGTCACAAAGTGTTACCCAACAAGTTTCCCAAGCCAGCCAAACATGGGGTCTTTACATATTTATATCAATACATACAACTTAGAGGAAAGTATCTGAGTATATTTGACAACTCTTTTTTTTTTTATATATAAATACTGGAATTTGCATTTCTCTCTCAAAATTATTAGGAATGAATCTTGTAATTACTTTGTTGTTATTTTAAATAGTTAAATTGTGAAAATTATAACCCAGTGGTTTGTTTTAGGCTTTTACGAGCTCCAACTCTGTATGGTATCTCCCATGATACAGTGAAGGAAGATCCACTACTTGTGCAACACAGGGCAAATCTCATCCACACGGCAGCTTTACATTTGGATCGTAGTGGTCTTATAAAATATGATAGGAAAACAGGTCACTTTCAGGTATATCCCTATAATTTTATTCACTAAAATAAACTGTAAATATGACATATCAAATGACCTCAATGTTTAAATGAGACAATGAATAGTAATTTTGTACTATGTTTTGCAGGTAACTGAACTTGGTCGAATTTCAAGTCATTACTATTGTACACATGAAACAATGTCAACATATAATCAGCTTCTAAAGCCAACCCTCAGTGAAATTGAACTTTTCAGGTAATTCTACCCGCAGATGTGAGGTTTATGATTATTGGCAATTTATAACCATTTTGAACTACTGTTGGGGGAGTAGGGAAAAAAAAAACATGTTTTATAGTGTTTACAGAATTACGGTGGCATGCTTCCTGAATCATGACTACTGTTACATAACTGTCACACAGTTGTCGATTTTGACACATTTTAATGGAATAACTTTTCTTTTAGGGTGTTTTCTTTGTCTGGAGAGTTCAAGAATATCACAGTTCGTGAAGAAGAGAAACTGGAGTTACAGAAGCTCATGGAACGAGTACCCATCCCAATTAAGGTATGTTTTACATTATTTCAATGAAGAGCTCGGCACATAAGAAGAATAATCATTTGAAAAGATAAATCACTGCATTTTCTATGTGTAATGTACTGTAGTACATGCTTTTCTTCCCAGAATATTTTGTGCAGTGTGATTTGAGTGAGTGAAACTCCATATTTAACACAAAAAGGTTTCAAATGTGTCTTTGAATTCCAGTATAATCACTGCATTGTATTTGATATTATTATAAGCATTTTAATATGTCTGATTTTTTTTTTTTTTTTTTTATTATGTACACAGGAGAGCATAGAAGAACCTAGTGCAAAAGTTAATGTGCTCCTGCAAGCATACATCTCTCAGCTGAAACTTGAAGGATTTGCTTTAATGTCAGATATGGTGTATGTTACACAGTCAGCTGCACGGCTGATGCGTGCTATTTTTGAAATAGGTAATTTTCTGTGATGTTTATTGTATTTTAGTGTCATATTTTCAGAATCTAGAAATATTTTCCATCAGTATTCATATATCTTTCTACAGCTTCTCCCACCATGAATCTGAAACGTAATTGTGGCACCTTTTTTAATTTCTGTTTAACTCTTTCTTGTAAAGTACATTTTTTCTACTTTTTACCCATCCCTGTCAGGATTTGCATTCTCTAAACTACTTCTATTTTTTCATTCATTAGTTATTTTCTTGAATAACTGACGCCATTTGGTTTGTGTTTGTATTTTGCGTATCACCTTTGGCTACTATGAATTTATTCTTGTATCATTATGTATTATTACCAGTGTAACTTGTAGAAACCGGGCATCTGCTTTTCTTTGGGACTTGTCTGTAACATAATTGGATAATTATTCTTTTGTTGTGTCTCCTTTAGTCATACTATCTTTTAATGTATTTGAAACTGTTAATTAATGCATCTATTTCCTCTCATCAATTCATTATTGCCAGATTTATCTCCTACTCATTCATTACTCATTCATTTTATGTATTAAATACTCAGTTTCCTACTGCTGTTTCAGTGTTGAGAACTGTGCATTATTTTCTCATGCTGCATTTAATTTACAGTTCCACCATGAATTTTCTGATTCTGCTTACATCTTTTCTCCCCCCCCCCCCCCCATTTTCTTTAACTAGACTGTATTAGAAAATTGTGCCAAGAATTGACGTCTTCATAACAAAAAATACATTTTTTTTATGTGTGGAAACCTAATTACTTGTTTGATTTTTAGTGTTGTACCGTGGTTGGGCACAGCTGGCAGATAAAGCTTTGTCGTTATGTAAGATGGTTGACAGGCGAATGTGGCAGTCTATGTCACCTCTTAGACAGTTCCGTAAAATGCCTGAAGAAATAGTGAAAAAAATTGAGAAGAAAAATTTCCCCTGGGAGAGGTAAGTTAATTTTGCTAAATCCACAATTTTTGTTGTCACTACCCTCCCCTTCCCCTCCTCCCTCCCTCCCTCCCTCCCTCCCTCCCTCCCTCCCTCCCTCTCTCTCTCTCTCTCTCTCTCTCTCTCTCTCTCTCTCTCTCTCTCTCTCTGTGTGTGTGTGTGTGTGTGTGTGTGTGTGTGTGTGTGTGTGTGTGTGAGCTTTTCTGAGAAAAGCCTTGCAGGATCAGTGTAATCAAAAAATGAAAGTAGAAGCATTTGTACAAGTTCCTTTCTCAGGAGGGAAGAACTTTTTATATTTTTCTAGGGCGTGGAGAGATGTTGGTGCCATCTTGCATATTGTAGTTATGTGCTCATCCCATTTTAGATTTTTGTCTCTTATTACTCCTCGACTCTTTGCTGAAGGAGAGAAGTTGCTTTTTCCCATTTAGTCTTAAAGCTGGCAGGGATTCC
This sequence comes from Schistocerca nitens, assembly GCF_023898315.1. Lineage (NCBI taxonomy): Eukaryota > Metazoa > Arthropoda > Insecta > Orthoptera > Acrididae > Schistocerca > Schistocerca nitens. The sequence goes on from NC_064615.1 coordinate 831,855,534, forward strand.
CAATATTTCAGGCTAATAAGCCTAGAATGACCAACCAGTAGTGCTTGGGTTTTGGATGGGTTGAGCTTTAACCCTATATCTTGCACCCATTTTGATAGTGTACACAGGTTGGTATTGAGACTCCCAATTGTTGTCTCTAGGTTTATTGGTTGCACTTAGATAAAACTGGAGGTCATCAGTGTACATTTGGTATTTGTAGTAGAACAAAACGGATGACGCATCATTTATGTACAACGAAAAGAGTGTAGGACCTTATACCGAACTCTGGTGGACACCTGATACTGCCTGCCTCCATTGTGACTTTATGGAGTTGATTATGACGCATTGTTGGCGAGCCACCAGACCTGAGTGAAACCATTGCATTGTTCTTAGCAAGAAATTTAGGCTGCTAAGTTTGGCAAGTAAAATATCGAAGTTGACAGTGTCAAAGGCTTTGCTGACATCTAAGAAGCACATGAGAGGTTCCTCTTGTGCATTCATAGCAAGCATCTGGCATCTGTTACCTTTATTAAGGCAGATGTGCTGTGATGTTTATGCAAGTCTGATTGGTATTCATCTAGTAAGCTGGTTGAGGTAGTTTGTTTACTGGTTGTGCACTATGTATTCTAAGGCTTGGACAGTGCAGGAAGAATGGAAAATAGCTCAGTAATTGAAGGGTGCTGTGGCAATGTCCTTTTTAGGTAGGGGCATAATTAGTCCTTGTTTCCTGGCCTCAGGGAAAACACTTGTGGTTAAGGAGTGGTTGAAGATCCTTGTTATAGGGATCAGTAGTGGGTCAGTAATAAGCTTCATCATTTGAACTGTGATGCCATTGTGTCCAGTAGATGCTGGTTTGATACACAAGACCTTTTTGATGGCATTGCAAGTCACATGCGTTACAATTTTTTGTGGCTACAGTCCCTACTCCCATAAAAAGTAATCAGTGAGACTCCGTTTCATTTGTGTTACAGTTGTGGTTACAGATAATGTGAAGTGCCTGGGACAGTATGATAAGCTGCAGCTTTTACTATGCCTATACCAAGAGCATGCAGATTTTTCCATAGGCCAGTTGGTCTATTTCTGTTGTCAGTCAAGGTATTGCCCGAGTTTTGCACTTCTCACAGCATGACTGGTTCTGTTCTGCTTGAAAATGATATGAAAATTTTGTGTGGCCAATGTGCAGCATCTCTGAGATTCATGAGCTGTTTCAGGTCTTCAGTTAGCCAAGCAATATGTTTCCTTCTTACTTTTCTGGTCTTTAAAGGGCTATATTTATCATACAGTTGAGTACATTTGTTAGCAAATACATGAAGCTTTTTGTTCATGTCCAAGAATGGAGTAGAAGACATCCTCCAAACTATTTCTTGTGCCTCAGTTGCAAGTTCAGATAAATTAGTGACTCTGACATCTCGGTGAGTAGCCTGTTGCAGTTCTTTCTGGGACATTCTACTGAGTATGTCATGAAAATTATGTCTGGGTGGACATGCCAGTGGAGATATTTGAGAGGTAACAATTACTCTGTTTGGAGTTTTTATTGAAAATGTATCTGTGAGAATGTACTACTGTTTGTATGTTGGGTGGGAGCAAACTGAAATAGACATGTTTTCAAGAAGAAAGCATCCACTTAAATTTCATACTGGATGGCCTATTGTATAGAAAATTTTATGTTAATGTCACCAGCTATAATTATATGCTTGTCTCTTGATTTGAGACTTGAAAAAGCAGTATCGAAACATGCAAATTTGCCTACTTGAGGAGATTTGTAGAGGATATGTATCAGACAGTTTCTATTATGGGATCTGACCTCTGTGAACATATATTCCACTTGTTTATCTTCATTATTGTTGGATGTATGTAGCACAGTAGCTGATAACTTAGAGTATATGTATGTTCCTGCTCCAACCTCCCTTTGGTTACATTGGTCTTGTTTTAGAAAGATGTAGCTGTCTAGATGAACTGAAATAGTGGGAATACTTGGTTTGAATCAGCTCTATTACAGAAGTATTACATGAATGTCTATGTCTTGAAATATATGATAGAACTCATCAATATGAGCTGGCAGAGACTGGACATTTCCGTGTGCAATATGTAGCTTGTGCATGCGGGTGCAAAGCTTACGAGGATGCCACTACAAGACATTAGCGGCTCTGGACCAGTGAGAGCCTGAGCACTCTGCGGTGGGGGAGGTTCTCGGAAGAGAAAAGCAGCAGATATCTTCAGGAAGAAGGGAGGTATTGGACCAGTCGTTGAACAGCCAGCTGGGAGAGAGGAGTATTGGATGCAAGATAAACAGAATAAAAATATGGGTTATTATTAATGGTTCTAATGATGGTTAACAACAGTAATATGATAAAATTGCTAAATAAAAATGGAAGAAAGATGGTAAATTAATCTCGTGAATCAGAGTCCTATGAGAGTAGTGAAATAATGAGTTATATTGGTATTGTAAGTATGAGAATTCAACATAAAATTTATAATGAATACTAAAAGTAAATCTAAATAAAGAAGTGATAATAGCAGGAAACTATTTTAAGGTAAGCATTGCAGAAATAAATTGTTTCTCCTCAAAATAGACACAAAGATAAACACACAAACTAGAGGCAGCAAGAATTGACATGTTTTAAGTTCCTAAAGCACAGGCATTGAAGTTCCTCTCCATTGGATACTGATCTTTTCCCATTTTCGGTCTTAACCATTATTCTGATGTTGCTTCTCCACACCTTTTGTAGCCCAAATCTCAAGATTCCACTGTTCGAAACCTTTACCCTTTCAGAAGTGAGGTCCGCATGTATCGTTGGACCTGACTGTGAATTTCTTCTTCGCTCTGAAGATTTCAGATCTTCTCCTGTGCTATACCACAGCCTAATACATACAGTTATGACACCGTCTGTTACCATTTGACAGCTTGAGCGACACGAGTGTTCCAAGTGGTGAGGAAGCACACACACTAATTTGTTGTAAGGATACTGTTTGTTCTTTGTTTTTTTTTTTTTTTTTTACTTAAAGGAGGACATTGTCATTATATTTTTGTGCTCCATGCATTAGTAAATTATAAAGAGACATAAGTTATTGCGAAATAATGTAAAAACAACTGAATCACCCTAATTCAATGACATAAGCTACAGCTTATCAAGAAAAAATACTTCCCAGTATGTGTATATTTGCAGCATATTCTGCTGAAAGCAAGAGAATATAAACACTTATTTCTAAATAACGACAAACATGGTGTCATATTTTAGTTATTGTCGATTTTTATGTCACTACAAACACTCCCTATTGTAAAACTACGTTGCAACTCATTATAAGCATTTGTATTTACACTTATCCAGTATCATACTCAGAGATGTTGCTTTCTGGCCATTTGGGGTGCTGCTATCGCTGCTGATAAGAAAAACAGGACAGAGTGTTGCAACTGTTATGATAGACTGTGACTGTGCAAACATCACTATTTTGGGTCTAGGTTTTGAAGATCCTGGTGTCTTACACCACACTGTGACTTCTGCCTGTGGCATTCAGTGTCACCTGCAGGCAAAGATTCTATTTGGCAAAATGGATCACTAATTCATCGCTATTCTCTCTGCTGTTCTCAGGAATCCAGAGCAGTCTGAGATGATTGTGCTGCTGGTATTTGTTCAACTTCATGAGATTTCTTGATCAGCTTCTGTTCGAGCAGTCATCTCCTATCCTCAGTTTATTTTAAAGATTTGTTGAGAGCACAGATCTCACTTGCATTTATCTTCAGAGTCTCCTGTAGTTTGGCCATCACTGTTGCTGTGGCAGCAGCAGTAATGATTTTTATGAGCCAAGTCATGTTTTCTGACTGCGGTGTGGCACACAACTCATCCTTCACAGGTGCAGCAACTTCGGGGATGTCGGGTGGTGCGAACTTGGCTTCCTGTGTCAGCTCAACTCCAGAGTGGCCATTGGCAACACTGCACGGTGTTTGACGGTTATCATTTTAACCCTTTAACTGCTCTGGACGTGTTAACGTGCGTGCCTTTATACTTGTTCCTGTGTGCTCTGAATGTGCTTACGTGCACCACCAGTCCTTCTACTTGGTACTCTGAACGTGTCTAGGCGTAGAAACGTTCAGAGTATGAGGTAGAAGGACTGGTGGCGTGCGTAAAGATGTTCAGAGCACACAGGGACAGGTACAAGGTGTGCGCGTTAACATGTCCAGAGCACTTAAAGGGTTAAATGCAGTTCCAGGTTAACAGATTTTCAGAATCAAATGCAAATATGCTAATAGGCACTCACCACGATTCATACAATACATAGAATAGCCTAACTGTTTAATAACACCTCCAAAATTCATGTAAACGTGTGAGCCAAACTAATGCAAGTCACATATTTGCCAGTCTTGTTTTAGTCCTTTGTACCATGGAACTAACAAATTTGTTGTAGCATGGATAGAGTTGCAGATGGATTTTGTTGTGTTTGTAATTGCAGATGTAATACATTGCTGGCTTTCTGGAGATAGCATGAAGCAGTTGTTTTTAAGGTGGTCCACCTTACTGCAGTTTTAGGAAAGTGATGATGCACATCTGACACAACAGGTCATTGTTTGCTCCAAGTGGAGTAATTGCAATAGACACTGGTCAAAGTAAGGGACTTACGTGTCCAAGTTTCTCCCATCTACCCTTCTTCAGAACAGCACTTCTTACTGTGTTATTGAAATAAACTGAAGGAGAAACAATGTATTCTAGTATAGACTCTTTGTTCTTTATCACACTATCAAAACTTCTTAGTGCTCTAGCCCAATGAGCTGGTGAGAGAAGTTTCAAAGTTTCAGCTGAATTCCATACTTTCCTTTCTGCTTTGTTTCCAACAGAGCATGAGCAACATGCATGTTTTGAATATTTTCTTACTGAATTGGAATAGCTCCTGGAGTACAGGTACAGCCATGATCTCTTTGATGAGGAGATTGATGTTATAAGACTGAAAATTAAGCCATCAGGAAATAACATCAAAGTGGGCAGAAGATAAACTGATTTTTTTTCCTGTCCCTGTCTGTAGGTATTTATGATGTGCTTTTGGGTGTTCAGCTGAGATGTTGATTCCATTTTTCTGCATGGTGTTTTGATGAACAACCCAGTTATCATCTTCAGGTGTTGTGAGCTTTGTTGTTAGGCAGGTAGTTTCTACACATAGATGCTCACAATTGTCTTTCCTCATCTGCTTTGCGATTCATACAATGCCTTCTAATTGCTCCTTGTGATCAGAAAGTTGGATGTTAGAATAAAGCACTTTAATGTGACACACAGTTATAGGAATTCTGTTTCTCACTGTGGTAATTTTGATTTAGCCTTATGGTTTTCAAATCTTCAAAATCAAAATGATAGGTGCCTATCACGTGTCTGGTAGTTCTTAGAAAAGTGAATGTGCCATTTCATCTCTGGCAGAAAGCTATTGCCCCCAGGGGCTCAGCATTCATTTGCTGGGTACGGGCTTGGTGATCCCAGGGTTCCTGAGCTGGGGACTGGTAAGTGCTGCCAGTCCTCTGTCACCGTAAGCTCTGCGCATGCTTCAGTGACCAACGTGCAGTGCGGTGGTGGAAGGTTGTGTGTCACAGGGAATGGGGATCTTGGCTTGACTGCCTGGATCGCGAGGATGGAATAAACTTCTGTAAAAAAAAAAAAACCTCAGTCTCAAGGTGTGCTGCACACTGATGACATGCATGGTTGTTGAGGTGGATCAGTCGTTAGCGGGCAACCTTTTGGGAACCTGCTGCACCTCAGTTGTATAAGGCTTACTTAGGCACACAGGGCTCTGTCTGAGTGGACCCTTATTTTCCTAGCTGCTCGTGGGACCGAGCTGGATCCCTCGAAATCTTCTCCTCCCAGCGGGAAGGGTGTACTGCCTAGGAGTTCTCACACTCATTCATCAAAAAGTATGAGGGAGGCTAGTCCTTCTGATAATCAACTTATTGTCAGTAACGGGGCTCAATGAGTCATGAATCATAATGTCTTTGTAGTGATTAAGAGGTAGGAGGGGACATTTGAAAAAGTGTCCCCCTTCTTTATCCATAAAGGCTTAGAAGGGCTGGCTGGTACGCTAAAATCTATTAAGCGGTTGCACAATGGTTCCTCACTTGTTGAGACTAACCGGGCAAAGCAGGTGGGACTCCTTAAGAAGTCACTGAAATTGAGTGAGACTCCTTAAGAAGTCACTGAAATTGAGTGAGTATGACATCATTGTTGAGTTTCATAACTCCCTTAACTCCAGCGAAGGTGTGGCAACCTGCAGTGATATTATGGATATAGACATTGCTGAACTGAGACAAGAATGGGCACCACAGGGGATCATAGATGTGGAACAAAGGACACACAAGAACAATGGAGAGACTGAGAAGACTGCCACTTTTATTGTGACCTTCAATTCTCCAACGCTATCTGAACACATCATGGCAGGTTTCCTCCGACTTAGGGTTCGGCCCTATGTACCTAACCCTATGCGATGCTTCAAATGCCAACATTTTGGCCATGCAACAATGAGTTGCAGAGGCGAAGCGACTTGTGGGAAGTATGGAAAGGCAGCCCATGAAGCTGGGACGGACTGTCCATTTTCAGGAGTTTGTATTAACTGCTCTGGAAGCCACCCGGTCTGGAGCCGAGCCGGCCCTGTTTTTGCAGAGGACCGCAAAATTCAGGAAATCAAAGTGACCAAGTGGATCCCATACACAGAAGCCAAAAAGGACTATCAGGGGATGAAACCCCGTCTTTGCCACTTCTTATGCTTCGTCGGTGCAGACACCATTTAGTAAGTTCAATGCTTCGACTGACACGACCTCCAATGTTCCCTATCCATCTCTAGCACCTGTACTTGCACCTGTATGTGCCGAAGTAAACTGAAATACGTAGCAATTCAAACAGCTACAATTGAAAATGCCAGTAATGCTTCCACAGTGAACCCCAAAAGCAGTGTGTCCCTCAACACCCAGTTTCTTTGAAGAAAAGTGGCTCTCACCGCCGCCTTTCCCCCTCATCCTTGCTGGGAAAGGGTGCAGGGAAAGGATCCCAACATTCAGGTCGAAAGCTGATCCGGGCTCCATCAGATGTCATTCTGGCACGTCTGACTGATGATGAGGACTTCATGGATTTTGATGCCTCATCACCAGACCCAGCCAGCCCCAAAACCCCACCTCACTCTACAAGCGCCTCACCACCTTGGCACAAAGACAGGGGTAAATCAAGACCACATTGACGAAATGGCTCCCACACTTTGATGGAATATAAATGGATACAGGACCCATCAGGCAGAACTGAGACTCCTTGCACAGGACAGACCCTTTTGCCCCTGCCTTCAAGAGACTCATTTTAAAGAGACTGACACACCTGTACCTGGAGGTTATCACCTTTATAGAAACGACGACCTTACTGGTGACAGGGCAAAAGGTGAGTTTGCAGTGTTCGTAAAGGACTTTTCTCTCCTCACCTATTCCCTTAACAACAACACTACAAGTGGTTGCTGTTCGGATAGTGGTCCATGTTGACATCACAGTGAGCTCTGTGTACTTACCACCCCATGAGCCACTTGATAGTGGGGTCCTCACTCATCTTAATGAACTACCCCGACCCGTTCTCCTTTTGGGGGACTTCAATGCACACAGTGCACTATGGGGTTCTAACACCACATGCCCCAAGACTCGGGTACTTGAGGATATGCTACACACAACAGATCTTATACTGCTGAACATGGGTCAAGCCACACATTTTAGCACTGCTGCAGGTTCGTCTACAGCCATAGACCTCTCCTCCTGCTCACTTTCTCTTGGGGACACTGCTCAGTGGGCAGTGGATGATGACCATGGTAGTGACCATTTCCCAGTCTGGATCCATCTGCCTGATGTAACAGATCCTGAAAGAAAGCCACAGAGATGGTTATTCAAGAAGGCTAACTGGATGCTTTACAAGTAGTTTGCTGTTTTCAAGCAATGTGACGGTATCCAAGACTGGGTGGATCACATTACAGCTGTGATTCACAATGCTGCTGATGCATCCATCCCAAAGTCTGTGAAAGTGCCGAGAAGGCGACCTGTCCCTTGGTGGAATAATGAGTGTTGCTTTGCAATTAGGAACAGGAGGGCAGCAATGTGCAGATTCAATTGATGCCCTACAGGTGAGAATCTTGCAAACTTTCGAATAGCACGTGCCAAGGCGAGGAGAATAATTCAGGAGAGTAAGCAGAGGTCTTGGAAAGAGTTCCTGAACTCCATCAATAGGTCCACACCTGCATCTAAACTATGGGAAGCCATTAGGAGGATCTTACGGCACAACTCTCGACTGCCAATAGCAGCTGTACGAATACAGGGGTCTCTCGTAACATCGACAACGGATATAGCTCAGATAATGGCTGACTCGTATAAAACCATTCGGCCGCTTCCAGCCAGGATCCCACCTTCCGTCAATATCGGGAGGCACAGGAGAAGACTGATCTTGATTTCCATTCCACCAGCATGGAAGAGTACAACCAGCCTGTGGGAGCTGGATTCTGCATTGTCAGTTGCTTGTGATACGACCCCTGGAAATGACCTGATAACCTACAGCATGTTACAATAGTTGGACTGATGGTCGAATGAAGTCCTCCTTCAGCTCTTCAATAAAATTTGGATAACTGGTGACTTTCCCAACTCGTGGAAGGAATCTATTTTAATCTCAATTTTATAACCAGGAAAGGATCGGAGAGACCCTGGTAGTTATTGTAGTATTAGCCTGACAAGCTGTGTAGGAAAGACACTGGAGTGTATGGTCAATCGGTGTTTTGTGTGGGTTCTGGAAACCAGGTCCTTACTCAATCCCTCCCATGTGGGTTCAGGAGGTATCGCTCCACTCTCAATAACGTGACCCTGCTCGAAGCTGCTATTCAACAAGCTTTCCTTCATAAGCAACACCTTATCAGTGTTTTCTTCGATTTGGAAAAGGCCTACGACTCTACCCGGAGGCATAATATTTTGTCACAGCTCCATCAGTGGGGATTCCGTGGACGTCTACCGACCTTCATACAGTCCTTTCTCTCGGACAGATATTTTACATACAGGGTTGGGAATGTCTTGTCTGATGATTTTAAGCAGGAGAATGCTGTCCCTCAAGGGAGTGTCTTAAAGAGTCACGGCTTTCACTATCGAAATCAATAGCATTACAACCACAGTGCGACGTCCAGTACTATGTTCCTTATTTGTGGACAACTTCTCCATCTTTTGTGCATCCTCCAGCCTCACCACGGCTACTCGACAATTGCAACTGATGATCAGGCGGTTGGAGGAATGCTCTCGCACCACAGGTTTTAAATTCTCATTAGATAAAACAGTTTGTGTTGCTTTTAATCGTTTCCGCTGTCTGTTTAATTTGCCCATTTTAAAACTGTGGGACACAGATCTCACTTTTAAGGAAAAGGTGATGTATCTGGGTCTTATCTTTGATGAGAAATTAACATGGTTGCCACACATTAAAGAACTGAAATTGAGATGTCTCAAGGCCTTAAACATCCTTAAATGTGTCAGTCATAGGTCTTGGGGAGCTGACAGAGCGCATCTGCTACAACTTTATAAGGCCTTCATGGGACCCCGCCTTGAATACGGATGGCAGATGTATGGGTCAGCAAGGCCTTCATACCTTAAAATGCTGGATGCAGTTCACCACGATGGTATTAGGCTGTCAACAGGGGCCTATCGCACGAGCCCTGTTCTTAGTTTGTGTGCAGATGCTGGTGAGCCTCCGCTGTCTATTCAACATCTTCTTCTCGTGGTATGCCAAGAAAATAGGTCATTGTCTGTTCCTACATCGCCAGCATCCAGTTACATTGTTCAGCTGCCAGTGGAACGGCTGTTCTATCATCGACCACAAGCAAGACGGCCATTTGGGATCCGTGCAAGGGAGAGTCTTGAATTATTACAGGTGGGGGGCATTAAGGTCCAAAGCCAGGGGTGGAGTAGAGCATCCCCCTGGTTACTAGCAAGGCCTAGATTGCTTTTAGAACTGACTGCTTACAAGAAGCATTGTACCCCAGACCATGTTTTTAAAATTAAATTTAATGAAATTTTACTTTGCCACCCAGATTTTATTACCGTCTACACGGATGGTTCTAAGCAGGGAGATGTTTCCTGTTGTTCTGTTGTGTTCCCCAACACTGTCCTCAGGATAGGGCTCCCAGAGCAGTTTTCAGTTTATTACGCGGAATTGTTTGCTGTCCTGAGGGCAGTGGAACAGATGAGACGGCGCCGTGACAAAAAATTTATCATCTGCTCCAATTCTCAAAGTGCCGTTCTCGCTGTTGGACAGATGTACCCAGTAGATCGGATGGTTCAACAAGTGCAGGACGCTCTCCTCCTCTTGCACAGGCAAAACAAGGAAATCACTTTTTGCTGGGTTCCAGGGCACATGTGCATCCAGGGAAACAAACTCGATGATGCTGCTGCTAAGGAGGCTTGCTCTCTTCCTCCTGCTGCCCGCTGTTCAGTCCCTCTGCAGGCTGTCACTTCATTTGTGACTAGGAAGACCATATGTTGGTGGGTTAGAAGTGAGGAACAATAAACTACCTTCCATCAAGACTTCAGTGCGACCATGGATCACCTCCTTCTGCTCGCGACGGTGTGAAGAAGTAGGACTTACTCATCTTAGAGTGGGACATTGTCCACTGACACCTGGCTTGTCCACTGACACCTGGCTTCCTCTTACGTCGGGAGGAGCCCCCAGTATGTCAGAGATGCGGGACATAGCTGTCAGTACGACATCTGTTAACTGAGTGTGTTTTATATGATGATCTGAGGGCTGAACTGAGTCTTCCCTCTATTTTGACTGATAAGGAGGCGAGTGTCATTTGTGTCTTAAAATTTTGTGTGGTGTCCGGAATTCTTCCAAAACTACTTGGTGTGAGATCTTAATGCATCACAAAGTGACTGGATCACGTATTATTTCTGTCATCATCTAGCCATTGTTTTTTGTTCTTTTTCTAACAGCATCCTTACAGGTATTTTCTCCATGATTTTATTTAGTTATCCCATTGTGTCTCGCTGGGGTTTTATTACGGGCTTTTATGAACCTCATCTTTTTGGGGTTGTTTTACATTTTCTGTGGTGGAATCAAATGTAGTTTTCCATTTAATTATCTCCTTCCATAGATCGTGAAAAATCTTCGGTATAACATTAATGCAAAGGCGCTGTTGACCTAGCTGTTTAGCGCCCTCTGCCATAAATAATCATCATCATCACAAGAAAGGTATTGAACTGTAAACCTATTGCTTTCGAAGAAATTTAAGTTTGCTTCACTATTAAAATGCATTGTATAGCGTGCAAATCAGTCTTACTTTAAAGCCCTAATAATGTCTTCTCAGCAGTGTTTTAAATAGTTTTCTTTGTGTTAAGTGTGTGTAGATTTGTGATTGACTTCTCAGTCTGTTCAAGAATTCATGTACTGTGTAAAATGGATTGGTTAATGAATATTTTCTACATCTGAAAACACTTCAGCTGTCTATCACACTTCTATTTCTGTAGCCAGATAGTGAAAGACTGTATTTGCTTGCTTTGTGTCAAAGTTAGATTCAGAAGAAGGAAATACAGACCGTTTTGTTTCCCATATTGTATTCGTGAATATCTATATTACCCTCAAACTGCTCTGGATTATTGGCGACAAATCTCATCTCTGAATAAGTGTACTGTGAGACTGTGGTTAATGTACTCAGTTGTTCAAACAGGTGCCTGCACGATGTGTGTATGTGGACCCGTACACAATTCCAATTACTTTCCTTTGTGCAGTGAATACCTTTTGCCTAAGTGAGGAGTTAAAATAATATTTTCATCCTATAGGACATCAGTGAATCAAAATGTGCAAAATTTGTTAACTTGCTGATTTTTGCATCTCCAGTGTTGGCTATTATCCTTGGGATAGTGTTGGCTGAACATAAATGTTACAGCAGGCCTGCTAATGGTTTTTCCTGCGCATCTGAAGCTTAGAACTTTGTACTGTATTTATTATTATTTGTTTGTACACTGCATCCATAAAAGGTGTGGTATTATTTACAGTACAGAACAGGACAAGCTATTTTTTCCAGAATTCAAAGTGACGCCATTTGTGCAAAACGAAATAATAAATTGAATGACAAAATTGTTTCCTCTTTTCTCTGTTGACACCAATATTCACATCTTCCGCAAAAAGAACTAATTCTACCTTCTGATTCAAATAAAACAGTAGATAATCAACATGAGCAAGAAAGCAAATGAGCCCTTGATCGAAATGTGCAGAACTGTCATTGTGATTTCTCCCAGTAATGTGTTGTCGCCATCAGTATAAGACATCCTAATTACCTAATTTTTTTAAGCTTTCAAACAAACTTGGATAACCTAATAATCTGGTGATTTATATTCTGTAGTGGTTATGTATTTTATGTGAATAATATATAGTATAAATCAGTGGAAAAGCCAGGATAGAATAAAAATAGTATTAGGAAGTAATAGATTGCCACTCACCATATAGAGGAGATATTGGGCCACAGACAGAACAACAAAAAGACTGTTATACACATGAGCTTATGGTCAAAATGGCCAAAAGACCTTCTTCTAATGCAGAAAACACACACACATTCAAGCAAGCACAACTCACACATATGGCCACTGTTTCTGGCCATTGAGGCCTACCGGCCTCAGTGACAATATACAGTGGTCATGCGTGTGTGATTTGGACCTGCATGAGTGTTTTCTACATTGAAGAAGTCCTTTTGGCTGAAAGCACACATGTATAGCTGCCTTTTCGTTGTGCCTGTATGTGAGTGAACATCTCCTGCATGTGGTGACTAGCAATGGTATCTTTTTCATAATATTGTCAAGTATATAGTACATGTTTCATAATCACGTTACATAGAAGCTTTATTTTTTATTTTCAGATTGTATGACCTGGGACCAAATGAAATAGGAGAACTCATCAGAGTTCCAAAGCTGGGAAAAACCATTCACAAATATGTACACCAATTCCCAAAACTTGAGCTATCCACTCACATTCAACCTATTACCCGATCTACTCTTCGAGTTGAATTGACAATTACTCCAGATTTCCAGTGGGACGAGAAGCTGCATGGTGCATCAGAAGCATTTTGGATTCTTGTTGAAGATGTTGATTCTGAAGTCATTCTTCATCACGAATATTTTCTTTTGAAATCAAAATATTCAACTGATGAGCATCTCGTAAAATTTTTTGTACCAGTATTTGAACCTCTGCCACCGCAGTATTTCTTACGAATTGTCTCAGATAGGTGGATTGGAGCTGAAACACAACTTCCCGTCTCTTTCAGGCATTTGATTTTGCCAGAAAAGAACTTGCCACCTACAGAGCTTCTTGACCTGCAGCCATTGCCTGTATCTGCTCTCAGGAACAATGTGTTTGAATCATTATATTCTGACAGATTTCCACAATTTAATCCAATTCAGACCCAAGTCTTCAATGCTGTTTATAATAGTGATGATAATATCTTCATTGGAGCTCCTACAGGTTCTGGAAAAACAACAATCGCAGAATTTGCAGTTCTGAGACTATTATCACAGAATTCAGATGGCCGATGTGTGTATCTGGTACCAAAAGAAGCTTTAGCAGAACTAGTGTTTCAGGAGTGGCAACAAAAATTTGGTATGTCACTTGGTAAAAAGGTTGTATTACTTACAGGAGAAACTGGGACTGACTTAAAACTCCTGGCAAAAGGACAGATAATTGTGTGTACAGCAGAAAAATGGGACGTTCTATCAAGGCGATGGAAGCAGCGAAAAAATGTGCAAAATATACAATTATTTATTGTCGATGAGCTTCAGTTGATTGGTGGTGAAGATGGACCAACTTTGGAAGTAGTGTGTTCTCGTATGCGGTACATATCATCTCAGATAGAAAAACAAATCAGGATTGTAGCATTGTCAGCTTCCTTAGCAGATGCAAGAGATGTTGCTCAGTGGCTTGGATGTAATGCAAATGCAACATTCAATTTCCATCCATCCGTTAGACCAGTACCTCTGGAACTTCACGTGCAGGGTTTCAATATTACACACAATGCCTCGAGACTTATCGCGATGGCAAAACCAGTGTACAATGCTATTTTGAAACACAGTCCTCACAAACCTGTTATTGTGTTTGTACCAACCAGGAAACAAGCTCGCTTGACAGCTATTGACCTCCTAACTTTCACAGCTGCCGAAGGACAACCAAATAGATTTTTCCATGCAGAGGAAGAAGATATCAAACCATTTTTAGATCGCATGCAGGATAAAACACTTCGTGAAACATTATCACAAGGTGTAGCATACATACACGAAGGCCTTACTCCTGGAGACCATAGGCTTGTTGAACAATTGTTTGACTCAGGTGCAATACAGGTGGCAGTAGTCACAAAAAATCTATGCTGGGGTGTGAATATTGCTGCACATTTAGTGGTCATTATGGACACTCAGTTTTACAATGGAAAGATACATGCATATGAAGATTATCCCATTACAGATGTATTGCAAATGGTTGGACGGGCAAATAGACCATTGGAAGATGATGACGCAAAGTGCATTCTCATGTGTCAGAGTTCCAAGAAAGATTTCTTTAAGAAATTTTTGAATGAATCACTACCAGTTGAGAGTCATCTTGATCATCGTCTCCATGACCATTTCAATGCTGAGATTGTTACAAAAACAATTGAAAACAAACAAGATGCAGTTGACTACTTAACATGGACTTTCTTATACCGTAGGCTAACACAGAACCCAAACTACTATAACTTGCAAGGTGTAACTCATAGGCATCTGTCTGACCATTTATCAGAGCTTGTAGAGAATACACTGAATGATTTGGAACAGTCAAAATGCATTAGCATTGAAGATGAAATGGATTGTTTACCTCTGAATCTGGGTATGATTGCTGCATATTATTACATTAATTACACAACTATTGAATTGTTCAGTTTGTCCTTGAATAATAAGACCAAAATCCGTGGTCTGCTGGAGATTATCTCCTCTGCAGCAGAATATGAAGATGTCCCTGTACGCCACAAAGAGGATGCACTACTGAAGAATCTTGCCCAGCGCCTTCCAAATAAACTGCCTCAAGGTGAGATCATACTATTTTTATGTATTAATCTATCTTAATAAAGAAGGTGACAGAACAGACATGATTGAAAGTCATTGCTTAAAGAGTGGAGTGTTTACAGATGCTTCAGAAGGATATAAGTAATGATTGTAACAGTAGTAGGCATATTAATAATAATAATCCTTGGTATAATAATTGACTGTACAGTATCAGTTCTACTTAGTCAGGTGAAAGGTTTTGTAGGGCGCCTAAGGTTCTGAGGATTCATTGAAGGTCCGCCTGGACATCAGGAATGGGATTACCTTGGCAAACTTTGACTTATTGGCTTGTACCATATGGTATAGTTGTGTATTGTAATATCATAGAAATTATTTTTTCTTTGTGTTGTTTTTATTTAGTAACATAATTGTCAAAAATAAGTCTCTCATAGTGATATATTCAGTTTCCTTCTCTTCCTTGTCACCATCATCATTATTATTTATTGCATCAATGGGCCTTTTAATGCCTACAGCAGAAAAGAAATAACCACACTACAAAATGAAAGAAGCACACTATAAAAAATTATAAAAGAACATACTGCAAAAAGCACAATAAAAAAAGATCAGTAAGTCACACCAGAGGAGATTTCTACTGTAAATGGTAGTCCATCATTGTGAGAGTTTAGCTTCCTATTCCACCGTTGTTGGTTCCACTTGTTTAAGGATTGTTAATACTCGATCAGGTCAAAATGTCCTGCTTGCCTGGTTCAGATCTCGCCGATGCTTAAGTTTTAAATAAAAATCATCAACATGTCTGACATAAGAAGCCATGCTTGTCAAAGAGGGCGAAGGGAGTGTTCGAAAATTCAGGGCACTCTTTTGCCCATAGGTTGGGAAACTACCCCTAAAAGATGGAAGAATCAGCAATGCACAATGGCACGAGGACACGGAAGGCAGTGGAAACCTCTGCATTAAAGACACGCAATGTAATTCACAAGATACGTGACCTGTAACTGAAAAAGTGTTGTGATGCTCTCTCCATTGGCAGAAAATTCTGGACTAGTTCCCATTTGGATGTCAGGGAGTGGCCTGCCAAGGGGGAGGTGACCATGAGGAAAAGATTAAATAAACAACGAAAGGGTAATGTCATGTTATACAGTTCGGGCATGGATTGTCACAAGTTTGAATGTGGTAGGGAAGCTAGAAAATCTGAAAAGGGAAATGGTAAGGCTCAGTATAGATACAGTGGGAGTCAGTGAAGTGAAACGGATGGCAGACAAAGCAGAAAATGGTATAATGGGAATAGGATTAATTATTAATAGGAAGGTAGGGCAGGGAGAGAGTTGCTACGAACAGTACAGTGATAGGATCACTCTCATCTGAATCAACAGCAAACCAACACCCTCAACAATAGTTCAGATATGCATGCCAACATCACAAGTAGAAGATGAAACTATAGAGAAAGTATATGATGGTACTGAATAGATAATTTAGCACATACAGGGAGATGAAAATTTAACAGTCAAGTGAGATTAGAATGCAATTGTAGGGGAAGGAGTAGAAGAGAGAGCCTAATTGAGTTTTAAATAAACTTCAACTAGTGACAGTGAATACTACACTCCTGGAAATGGAAAAAAGAACACATTGACACCGGTGTGTCAGACCCACCATACTTGCTCCGGACACTGCGAGAGGGCTGTACAAGCAATGATCACACGCACGGCACAGCGGACACACCAGGAACCGCGGTGTTGGCCGTCGAATGGCGCTAGCTGCGCAGCATTTGTGCACCGCCGCCGTCAGTGTCAGCCAGTTTGCCGTGGCATACGGAGCTCCATCGCAGTCTTTAACACTGGTAGCATGCCGCGACAGCGTGGTCGTGAACCGTATGTGCAGTTGACGGACTTTGAGCGAGGGCGTATAGTGGGCATGCGGGAGGCCGGGGGGACGTACCGCCGAATTGCTCAACACGTGGGGCGTGAGGTCTCCACAGTACATCGATGTTGTCGCCAGTGGTCGGCGGAAGGTGCACGTGCCCGTCGACCTGGGACCGGACCGCAGCGACGCACGGATGCACGCCAAGACCGTAGGATCCTACGCAGTGCCGTAGGGGACCGCACCGCCACTTCCCAGCAAATTAGGGACACTGTTGCTCCTGGGGTATCGGCGAGGACCATTCGCAACCGTCTCCATGAAGCTGGGCTACGGTCCCGCACACCGTTAGGCCGTCTTCCGCTCACGCCCCAACATCGTGCAGCCCGCCTCCAGTTGTGTCGCAACAGGCGTGAATGGAGGGACGAATGGAGACGTGTCGTCTTCAGCGATGAGAGTCGCTTCTGCCTTGGTGCCAATGATGGTCGTATGCGTGTTTGGCGCCATGCAGGTGAGTGCCACAATCAGGACTGCATACGATCGAGGCACACAGGGCCAACACCCGGCATCATGGTGTGGGGAGCGATCTCCTACACTGGCCGTACACCACTGGTGATCGTCGAGGGGACACTGAATAGTGCACGGTACATCCAAACCGTCATCGAACCCATCGTTCTACCATTCCTAGACCGGCAAGGGAACTTGCTGTTCCAACAGGACAATGCACGTCCGCATGTATCCCGTGCCACCCAACGTGCTCTAGAAGGTGTAAGTCAACTACCCTGGCCAGCAAGATCTCCGGATCTGTCCCCCATTGAGCATGTTTGGGACTGGATGAAGCGTCGTCTCACGCGGTCTGCACGTCCAGCACGAACGCTGGTCCAACTGAGGCGCCAGGTGGAAATGGCATGGCAAGCCGTTCCACAGGACTACATCCAGCATCTCTATGATCGTCTCCATGGGAGAATAGCAGCCTGCATTGCTGCAAAAGGTGGATATACACTGTACTAGTGCCGACATTGTGCATGCTCTGTTGCCTGTGTCTATGTGCCTGTGGTTCTGTCAGTGTGATCATGTGATGTATCTGACCCCAGGAATGTGTCAATAAAGTTTCCCCTTCCTGGGACAATGAATTCACGGTGTTCTTATTTCAATTTCCAGGAGTGTATTTTCAAGAATCACAGGAGGAGGAGGAAGTATACTTGGAATAGGCAGGGAGATACAGAAAGACTCCAATTAGATTACGTCACATGCAGGAACAGATGTAGACACAATTTAGTAATGATGTAGAGTAGATTGAAATTTAAGAGACTGTTAGGAAGAATCAGTGTGCCCAGAAGTGGGATACGGAAGTATTAAAGAATGAGGAGACAGCCATGAATTTCTTTAGGCTATAGATATTTCAAAAATAAATAACTCAGTAGGTAGTTCAGATGAAGAGAAGTGGACATCTCTAAAAAGGAAAGGAAAACGTAGGAACACATGGAAGCTAACTACAAGTTACTTAGGAATGAAATAAATAGTAATTGCAGGGAAGGTAAGGGGAAATGGCTACATGACAATTGTGGAGAAATCAAAAAAGAAATGATTGTAGGAAAGACCGACTCAGCTTATAGAAAAGTCAAAATAATCTTCAGTGAAAGTAACCCTTGAGCGGGTGCACCTTTTTCATAATGAGCAGGTGTGCAACATGCTCTATACACATTTTAAGAAATGCTTTCTTTATGGGCTTCGTCAAAAATAGACACCCCCCCCCCCCCCCCACACACACACACACACACACACACACACACACACGCAAATGCGATTCAGCATCTGCGCTACATCCTGAGTGGCAACTTCCTTTTCATAATATTGTTACATTCCATCCTGGATTTCCCATTGTTTAAAATAAACTTTCTTTATATTACTCTGTTACCATATACATTACCCCACAGTAATGGAACCACTTGAAGCATTGAACACTGCATGAGACCCCAGCCAACCGCTTATTCGATTACTAATTATCTTATAGTCAGCTGCCTCATTGTGGGTCATTTTCTTGCACAGATCGCAAATTTTTCCTTACCTAGCTAACTATTTATTCTATATTGCTGATGTTCACTTGGATGTATGACAACACACCAAATCACTATGTTAGCTGAAACCAATAATGAAGGAATAGGTATTAGGTTGCAATTGTAAAGCAACAATGGAATGGTGAAAAATATTTACATAGGCAAACTTGCTCAGGGGTTAAAAACAAGGGCAGCAACATTAAGAGTGCAATGGAAATTTCACTATTAAATGCAGAGGAGTGAGCAGATAGGTGGAAAGAGTACATTGGAGGCCTTTATAAGGGGGAGGACTTGTCCGATTATGTGTTAGACGAAGAAACAGGAGTCCAGGAGTCAACAGGGAAGAGACAGGAGATCCAGTATTAGAGTGATAATTCAAAAGAATTTTGGATGACTTAAAATAAAATAAGGCAGAAGGGATAGATAACATTCCATCAGAATTTCTAAAATCTATGGCAGAAGTGACAATAAAATGATTAGTCATGTTAATATGTAGAATGTATGAGATGTGATATACCATCAAACTTTTGGAGACACATCATCCACACAATGCTGAAGACAGCAAGATCCAACAAGTGTGAGAATTACCAAACAATCAGCTAAACAGCTTGTGCATCTAAATTGCTGACAATAATAATAAACAGAAGAATGGAAAAGAAAATTGAAGTTCTGTTACATGATGATCAGTTTGGCTTTAGAAAGTTCTGACGTTGCGATTGATAATGGAAACATGACTGAAGAAAAATCAAGAGACTTTGATAGGATTTGTCAACATGAAAAAATGTTCAACAATGTAAAATAGTGCAAGATGTTTGAAGAAGAAAATAGTGCTAAGCCATAGGAAAAGACGGTAATACGCAATATGTGCTAGAAGCAACAGAGCAATAAGATTGGAAGACCAAGAACGAAGCACTCTCATTACAAAGGGTGTAAGACAGGGATGATATTTTTCTCCTCTAGCGTTCAATCTGTACAGCGAAGAAACAATGATGGAAATAAAAGAAAGTATCAAGAACAGGATTAAAATTCAAGGTGGAACGATATCAGTGATAAGATTCACCGATGAAATTGCTATCCTTAGTGAAAATGAAGAAGAATTGTGGGATGTGTTGAATGTAATGTAAAAGTCTAATGAGTGCAGAATGTGGATTGAGAGTAAATTGAAAAAACATAAAAGTTATGAGAAGTAGTGGAAGTGAGAACAGTGAGAAACTTAACATCAGAATTGGGGATCAAAAAGTAGGTGAAGTTAAGATATAGGCTACCTAGGCAGCAAAATAACTCGTGTTGGAAGGAGCAAGGAGGACATAGAAATCAGACTAGCACTGCAAAGAATATATTCATGGCCAAAAGAAGTCTACTAGTAGCAATGGTAGGTCTTAATTTGAGGAAGAAATTTCTGAGAATTTACATTTGGGGCACAGCATTGTATGTTAGTGAAACAAGGACTGTTGAAAAACCAGAATGAAAGAGAATTGAGGCATTAGATGTGGTACTACTTCTCAGGAAAATTGAGGTGGGCTGACAAGGTAAGAAGTGAGGAGCTCCTCCACAGTATAGACGAAGAAAGGAATATATGGAAAGCACTGACAAGAAGGAGGAACAGGATGATAGTACCTTGTTAAGTCATCAGGAAACAACTTCCATGGTAGTAGAGGGAGTTGTAGAGGGTAAAAAGTATAGAGGACATCAGAGATCGGAATACATCTAGCAAATAATGATGGACATAGGTTGAAATAGCTACTCAGATATGGAAAAGGTTGGCACAGGAGAGGAGTTTGTGGCAGTCTACATCAAATCAGTCAGGGACTGATGATTTTGGGGGGGGGGGGGGGGATACTCAACTCTTCCCTCGCGTTCTTGGATTCCCCTTGGGCATTTTCCAACAGGTTGAGAATGGATAATTCAATATGGGATGTGTGTATAAGCTTGAAGGATGCAGCCAAACCACTGTAGCCTCTAGTGTCCTAATTTTCGGCCAATTTGTGTATTTCCAAATTTCTGGTGCAGGTCATCTTTCATCCTTCATTCCCACTCATCTTCCATGGTATTGTAGATGCCTCTATAGATCTTTCGAAATACCCTCCTGCTTTCTGCTAATTTTCATCTCTTAAAAGAGTTGTTACTTCTCTGGCACCTATCTTGCACCTTGTCCGTCCTTATCCAGAGATTTTTGCAGACTTGGCTTTCCCTCCAGCACCAGCACATTTTCCCCTTCTATATTTTGTGTTTCAGCTTTTCCTGATTACGCATCTGCCTCAAATTTTGATAACTACAAATTCAGTGTGATTTTAACTCTGTGTCAGTCAGCCTTTCTCTGCTTCTTCTTGTTTAAAAAGGTCTGATGTAAGATAGAAAAACATGACCCAGTCAAGGGATATTCTCCATGGAAGTGAGAAAATGGAATTCCACATTTATAAATTGGAAACAATGAAATATGGAGATCGTATATGGTGTCCATCACAGTGAAAGAAATTTTTTACATGTGTGATGTTAATTAACCTAGACACAATTTGTTGACTGCATTAGTTGACTTAACACCTTCAATGTGCCATTGTGAATTATCTGTGTGGGGGCTTCTCAGCTGTGCAAGTGAGTGAAAAGTTTTAAACAATGGCAAGTCCAGTATGGAATGATGACAATATTATGAAAAGAATAGATAACTACTCACCATATAGCGGAGATGCTGTGGATGGACACAACCAAAAGAGTGTCAAACAAGTAAGCTTTTGGCCAGAAAGGCCTTTATCTGTGTGTGTGTGTGTGTGTGTGTGTGTGTGTGTGTGTGTGTGTGTGTGTGTGTGTGTTATAGTTGGAGTAACGAACAGTGGCGGTAGAATTTAGACTTGTTCTGCACATCTGAGCCATACATTCACTGACAGCCAATGATATTTCAGTCCAAGTGCTCTGCTGTGAATGCTGTGACCAGTATGAACATTAAATGTGATCATAGCGAGTTATTTAGTGAATCTTTGTTGCATTATTGTGAGTTGTCACCGCTGTTGGTGGTGCTATGTGACAAATTCTACATAAGCAAGCAAGAGACAAATTGCAGGATAAGTACTTTCTTTAAGTACAAAACATGTGTATGCATGCTACCGCAACTGCCGCTTGGAACCGGCAACACTGCAGTTCCTGTTCATGTCTCGACCTGCATGAACCGCAGTCATTCATGAATTAGACTGTAGTAGCACTCAAGAAAGAGTTTGTCTGAAATCTTACCAATTTGTCCAGTTTTATTTACTACATGTCAACAGTGAGTTTGTTACCTTTACTCCTTCCATTATTTCAATTGTCAGGAGAATAATTATGTCTTACTATTAATATGGACAATTTGCTCCATTTAACATCACATTTTATTACTGACCTTGTGAAATATGCCATGATTTTGTAAAATGTGACTTACACACTTAATTTGCTTTCAGGAGCTCGGTTCAATGATCCACACGTGAAGACAAACCTGATGCTCCAGGCACACCTTTCCCGATTGCAGCTTGGAGCTGAACTGCAAGGAGACACTGAGGTGATTTTGGGGAAGGCGATCCGACTCATCCAGGCCTGTGTTGATGTACTGAGCTCAAATGGTTGGCTGTCTCCTGCTGTTGCTGCTATGGAGCTGGCACAGATGGTGACGCAAGCCATGTGGAGCAAAGACTCATATCTAAAGCAGTTGCCACACTTTACTCCTGAAATCATCAAGCGATGTACTGAGAAGGTAGTTTCATTTGTTCTTCACTTGTTTTAGAACAGCTTATCTAAAACTGTCAGAAATCTGTGCAAGCTATTTCCCTGCACCCCTATAGTTCTGACACTATATTATGTATTTTTACATTTGGATTTCTTTCAGTTCTAAAAATATTTCTGATGGAAATTATATTGCATGCATTCCTTGCAGTATTGTAGCTATTCTCTTTCAAAATATCTCTCTGTTGATAAATACATACCCATCATGTGGAAAAGAAATAATTAGCTGCAGTTATGTGATAATTGTGTGTCAATTATATTTCAGGGTGTGGAAACAGTGTTTGATATTATGGAACTTGAAGATGAAGACCGCACTAAGCTGCTGCAACTTACAGATCAACAAATGGCAGATGTTGCACGCTTCTGTAATCGTTATCCCAATATTGAACTGGGATATGAGGTACAAGACAAGGACAGGATACATACAGGTTCATCTGTGAATGTTCTTGTGCAGCTTGAGAGAGAAGATGAAGTTACAGGTCCTGTAATTGCACCATTCTACCCACAGGTAATATTTTTTGTAGCAGTTTTTGTTAGAAACATCATGAGCTTTCTGAAAAGAGGTTTGGATTGTCTGTCTTCGCTCCTTGCACACATGCACATGCATAGCCTAAGCCTCTTTATAGCAATATGCTCTGAGGTGGGTTTTTCCCAACCACTAACAGATATTCGTTGATGGTAGTGCAACAAAGCACGCACCACATTTCATTGTTCATAACAATTACTTTAAAGAAAGGCCCACTGTCAACCACTACAGTCAATACATTAAGTCCCATTACCAAAGATACCATGTATAATTGCCCTTGTAAATTGCATAGTGATTGAAATTACAGCAAACAAAAACAAGAGCGTATTTTGAAGGTACAGTAGTAAGAGCATCGTTCTCTTTCATGTACAATCTCTTTATAGTCCCATATTTAAAATTTTAATACTTCTGCTGTTCATCTGGAAAATTGGCACCACAGTAATATCATGGACTTAAAGGCGGTAGGTGGAACTGAGCAATAACCGTGGAAGTCGAATTTGCATAAGTCAAGGTCCACTTTTACATATAAAAACATACAAATTATGTTCAACTGGGACAAGAGACTAAAGAAAACAATGTAATTTAGAAGAAAATGTACAACAATATAGTAAAATTATATTACAATACAGTATTATGTATTGCAACAATGTGAGACATTAAGTGACATAGAAGGCTTCATAAAATTTAAAAATGTCACCTACCGAGAACCCACAACCCCCCCCCCCTTACACACACATAATTTCGTCAAAGCTTTGCTAATAAATTTTTTATTCCCTGTTATGTAGCAGAAATGCATATTTTATTGAATCTGGTTTTTTATTTATTTATTTATTTTTTTTTTTTTTTTTTTATGTTACCCTTTCACAATTGAACTGAGGCCGTATGTCAAGTTTGAAACTGTCAGTTGATCTTCTGATTGAACTGGGTGCAAAAAATCAAGTTATTCAATGTTTTACTCTTGCTCATACATTGCTATAAGCTCATCAGTTGTCACCTCCTGATTGTGTGAATTCAACAGTTCATGAACGCCATCACCCTAAATTTAATTGTGTGGCAACAGTGTCCACCTCAGCAACCACATTATCAATTTTATCAGGATCTGGTACTGATTCCCCCCCAGTTTTGGCAGTGAAAAAACTGGACACAGTTTTTCCAAATGCCGTTTAGTTTTGTGGGAAATTTCGTTCAAAGATTGTCCAATAATTCCCACTGCACTTGCTTCCAGAAGTCATCATTTTGTCTCATAGCTTCTTTTAATGTCTCTGGTTGTATTCAGTGGCAAAAATACAAATTTCACATGTAGGTGGAAATTAATTAGAGTAACAGGAAGGTGACCTGGTGTGATGTCGATTAATAGTATCACTTTAAATGGGCATTGTTTTTATTGGCGATAATGTTCAACTTCAGATATGAAGTGATGACCAAACCAGTCCTCAAAAAATAAGCTGTCACTCAAGTTTTAGCATTCGACTTCCAACTCACGGCCAGCCCAGATGTATGTGTATATTTTAAAACTCTCTGATTTCCTGGCCAGTAAACTAAAAGAGGTTTTAATTTACAATCACCGGCTGCAGTGTCAGTCAGTCTTTGGTGAATTTAAGACTTAAAAATGTTTTCTCTTCATGTGTAAGAATATTTCTGTTGGGTATCTTCTTCCAGAAAAGACCAGTTTCATCTACATTGAACGTGGTTTGGTTGGTATGGCCACCTTCTTCTGTCACTGCTGTTAATTTTCCCTCATAGAGTGACACAGTCTCTCTATCCGTACTTGCCTCCTCTCCCTTTCTGTGATGCTATACTAATTATTACTACTTTTGAATTGGCTAAACTAACCATTCTTAGCTTTAAATGTTTCATCTTTGGCCAACTTCCCAGTTTCTTCTTCCAGTCTCTAAAAAATCAGCTCAGCTTGAGAGCACACCATAATTTTAATATTGTTTCCTTCTGAGGGATAATACCATGATGTTCACAAATGATACTTTAATTCAGTGGTTGAGCGGTTTTCGTAGCTTAGAGAATTTTTCTTTACCTTTGTAGATGTTCTGACTGTTGATTCCGCTAGTTAAAACTTTTTTGGCAGTTCAAAAAATTTTAGTTTTTGCTTCAAAGTCTGTGATAATACAGGGTGTACATAAAATCCAAGAACACTTGCAATTATTTATTGCACAAGAACTAAACAGTGTACAGATGTCATGCATATTGCATTTTGAAGAGAAACCCTGAAAGTTTGTTTTACAAACATTCCATATGTGAACCATGAGTGACCCGGCATACGTCAATACGGTAATCGAATTCTTACCATACCCGTCCCAGCATAGCTTCATCGACTGTGGCAGTCGCTTCCCATATTCTCTCCCAGAGCTCTGCTACATCACGTGGTAGAGGCGGTACATACACCAGATCTTTAATGTGACCCCACAGAAAAAAGTCTCACTGAGTGAGATCTGATGATCAGGGAAACAGCCGATCCATTGATGCAGCTGCTCTGTGTTCAGGTACCCGTGAACTTCACAATGAAAATGGGGTAGAGCCCCATCTTGCTGAAAGATGGATGGAGAGTCTCCAATTGCATTTCAGGCATCAGCCATTGCTGCAACATGTCCAAGTAGGAATATCCAATGACAGTGCTCTCGGCGAAGAAGAATGGCCCCTACAGTTTTCGACGTGACAAGGCACAAGAAACATTTACCTTTGGAGAATCACATTCAAAATCAGTGCATTCGTGTGGATGCTTTGTCCCCCAGATTAGACAATTATGCCTGTTCACTTTCCCATTAGTGTGAAAAGTGGCTTCATCACTAAAAATTAAGTGATCACCAATGCCATCCCCATCGTCATTCAATTGCTGCAACTGCAAACAAAACTCAAAATGCTCGTCTTTGTTGTCGTCATTGAGCTTCTGCACTAGCTCCAATTTTAATGGTTTCATAGACAGCTTCTGTCACAGGACTTTCCACACTGTCATTGGAGCCATTTCAGGTTCACGGGATGCAAGATGCGCCAATTTCTTTGGACTCCTTATGAATGTCTCTCATAGACTTCACTCACATAGGGACGTCAGCTTGTCTTTGCCAGGCACAAGCAACCTGTTGTAAACGAATTTGTTGTGGCAGTGATAAATGGCCTTCCTTGTTGGTGGCTTCTTACCGTACTTATTTCTAAATATTCATTGAACAGTGGTAGCACACTTGTGTTTGTTGAACTCCAACACCCAGAAAGGTCGCTCCGCACCTGAACTCACCATGTTTGTGACCAGCGCTGACTATCGGCAAATTACCAAACTATGCTGTGGCGGTACACATGGGGCAAAAAAAAAAAAATAATAATAATAATAATAATTTCAGGGTTTCTCTACAAAATGACATATGTATGATATCTGTACAGTGTTTGGTTCTTGTGCAATAAATAATTATAAGTGTTTCTGGACTTAATGTACTCTCTGTATTAATTTTACATTCCAAAGACAATGATTTTGTTTCCTTGGGTTATGCAAATACATCAGCTCTTCTTCATTTGAATGACAGAATCTATCAATCAAGCCAGCTCTGTGTATAAAATGGTTCTGTACGAAACACTTCTGAACCTATTGTAAGCCAAGCACTGTGTGAGTGGAGTGGGTCAGTAGAAGTGTGCAGCACTCAAACAGGGAATTGTGTAACTCAATATTTGCTTAAAACAGGGTAACGTAAGTTGGAGTATTGTATTGTGGATCAGATATTTCATGTGTAAATACCGTAATAATAATAATAATAATTTGTGACAAGATTTTAATTCCATTTTTTCATGTGCCTGTGCAGAAACGTGAAGAAGGATGGTGGGTTGTGATAGGTGACCCAAAAACAAATTCCTTGCTGTCAATTAAAAGGCTTACACTTCAGCAGAAAGCAAAAGTCAAGTTGGACTTTGTTGCACCAAGTCCAGGTGAGTGCTTTATTCTCGTGACGTTTGCTTGGAACTATTGTGCTTTCAGAGAGGAAGGCATTTTGTAAGTTTTGGTTGGAGATTTATTTTGTATTCAGAAATAAATATTAAAACTGTCAGCCATTGAACAATAAGGATCTTGTTCTTGAAGAAGTGAACTGTAACATAAATTGTGGCCAGTCTCTGATTTCAGTGTCAGTTAGTGTGTATTGGCTATGTCTTCTTCTATACGATATTGGAATGCCTATGGATATGTATTTCATGTGTGTTTTGTTCTGTCATTTTTGTGTTTGACATTTCTGTTATAGCAATGACATTAATATAACTTGCAAAATCCTGGTAGAATACAAACTGTGGTGGGAGAATAGATAATCAGCGTGCACACACACACACACACACACACACACACACACACACACACAGAGGTGTGTGTAACATTCCACGTGGGAAAAATATATATAGAAAACAAAGATGCTGTAACTTTCGAAATGAGAAAGCGATGGTATGTTGATAGAGACAATGAAAAACACACAAACACACACACAAATTTCAAGCTTTCACAACCCATGGTTGCTTCATCAGGAAAGAGGGAAGGCCATCCGCACATATACAGACACAGGCAGACATATGTAAATGCAAAGAGGTTGGGCAGAGATGTCAATCGAGGCAGAAGTACAGAGGCAACGATGTTGTTGAATGACAGGTGCGGTACGAGGGGCGGCAACTTGAAATTAGCGGAGGCTGAGGCCTGGTGGGTAATGGAAAGAGAGAATATATTGAAGGGCAAGTTCCCATCTCCGGAGTTCTGATAGGTTGGTGTCAGTGAGAAGTATTCAGATAACCCGGACAGCGTAAAACTGTGCCAAGATGTGCTGGCCATGCACCAAGACATGTTTAGCCACAGGGTGATCCTCATTACCAACAGACACTGTCTGCCTGTGTCCGTTCATGCGAATGGACAGTTTGTTGCTGGTCATTCCCACATAGAAGGCTTCACAGTGCAGGCATGTCAATTGGTAAATCATGTGGGTGCTTTCACATGTGGCTCTGTCTTCTATTGTGTACATCTTCGGGGTTACAGTACTGGAGTAGGTGGTAGTGGGAGGGTGCATGGGACAGGTTTTACACCGCAGACGGTTACAAGGGTAGGAGCCAGAGGGTATGGAAGGTGGTTTGGGCATTTCATAGGGATGAACCAAGAGGTTACGAAGGTTAGCTGGACGGCGGAAAGACACTCTTAGTGGAGTGGGGAGGATTTCATGAAGGATGGATCTCATTTCAGGACACGATTTGAGGAAGTCGTATTCCTGCTGGAGAGCCACATTCGGAGTCTGATCCAGTCCCGGAAAGTATCCTGTCACAAGTGGGGCACTTTTGGGGTTATTCTGTGGGAGGTTCTGGGTTTGAGGAGATGAGGAAGTGGCTCTAGCTATTTGCTTCTGTACCAGGTCGGGAGGGTAGTTGCGGGATGCCAAAGCTGTTTTCAGGTTACTGATGTAATGGTTCAGGGATTCAGGACTGGAGCAGATTCGTTTCCCACAAAGACCTAAGCTGTAGGGAAGGGACCGTTTGATATTGAATGGGTGGCAGCTGTCATAATGGAGGTACTGTTTCTTGTTAATGGGTTTGATGTGGACGGATTTGTGAAGCTGGCCATTGGACAGATGAAGGTCAACGTCGAGGAAAGTGGCATGGGATCTGGAGTAGGACCAGGTGAATCTGATGGAGCCAAAGGAGTTGAGGTTGGAGAGGAAAGTCTGGAGTTCTTCTTCACTATGAGTCCAGATCATGAAGATGTCATGTATAAATCTGTACCAAACTTTGGGTTGGCAGGCTTGGGTAACCAAGAAGGCTTCCTCTAAGTGACCCATAAATAGGTTGGCATATGAGGGGGCCATCCTGGTACCCATGGCTGTTCCCTTTAATTGTTGGTATGTCTGGCCTTCAAAAGTGAAGAAGTTGTGGGTTATGATGAAGCTGGCTAAGGTAATGAGGAAAGAGGTTTTACATAGAGTAGAAGCTGATCAGCGTGAAAGGAAGTGCTCCATCACAGTGAGGCCCTGGACGTGCGGGATCTTTGTGTATAAGGAAGTGGCATCAATGGTTACAAGGATGGTTTCCGTGGGTAACAGATTGGGTAAGGATTCCAGGCGTTCGAGAAAGTGGTTGGTGTCTTTGATGAAGAATGGGAGACTGCATGTAATGGGTTAAAGGTGTTGATCTACGTAGGCAGAGATACGTTCTGTGAGGGCTTGGTAACCAGCTACAATGGGGTGGCCAGGATGTTTGGGTTTGTGAATTTTAGGAAGTAGGTAGAAGGTAGGGGCACAGGGTGTCGGTGGGATCAGGAGGTTGATGGAGTCAGGTGAAAGGTGCCTGGACATCAGGAATGGGATTACCTTGCAAACTTTGTATGTAGTGTTGCCTGAAAGCTGATGTAGTCCCTTAGCCACATACTCCCGACGATCAAGTACCACGGTTGTGGAACGCTTGTCAGCCGGAAGAATGATGATGGATCAGTCAGCTTTCAGATCACAGATAGCCTGGGCTTCAGCTGTGGTGATGTTGGGAGTAGGATTAAGGTTTTTCAAGAAAGATCGAGAGACAAGGCTGGAAGTGAGAAATTCCTGGAAGGTTTGGAGAGGGTGATTTTGAGGAAGAGGAGGTGGGTCCCACTCTGACGGAGGACGGAACTGGAAATATCGCTTTGCCACGAAGAAAAATAATCCTAATCCTAATCCCACTCCTAAAGATCCAGCTCCCCAAGACACTATCCAAATTAAACCCTGCCTGGAACAGTTTTGTCCTCCGTCACAGCGGGACCCATCTCCTCTTCCTCAAATTCACCCTCTCCAAACCTTCCAGCCTTGCCTCTCAATCTTTCTTGAAAAAAAACCTTAATCCTACTCCCAACATCACCACAGCTGAAGGCTGACCGATCCATCATCATTCTTCCGGCTGACAAGCGTTCCACGACCGTGGTACTTGATAATCGGGAGTATGTGGCTGAGGGACTGCATCAGCTTTCAGGCAACACTACATACAAAGTTTGCAATGTAATCCCATTCCTGATGTCCAGGCGTACCTTCAATGAATCCTCAGAACCTTAGGCCCCCTACAAAACCTTTCACCTGACTCCATCAACCTGATCCCACCGACACCCCATGCCCCTACCTTCTACCTACTTCCTAAAATTCACAAACCCAAACATCCTGGCCAACCCATTGTAGCTGGTTACCAAGCCCCCACAGAACGTATCTCTGCCTACGTAAATCAACACCTTCAACCTCTTACATGCGGTCTCCCATTCTTCATCAAATACGCTAACCACTTTCTCGATCGCCTGGGATCCTTACCCAATCTGTTACCCCCGGAAACCACCCTTGTAACCATTGATGCCACTTCCTTATACACAAATATCCCTCGTGTCCAGGGCCTCACTGCGATGGAGCACTTCCTTTCACGGCGATCAACTGCTACTCTACGTAAAACCTCTTTCCTCATTACCTTAGCCAGCTTCATCATAACCCACAACTTCTTCACTTTTGAAGGCCAGACATACCAACAATTAAAGGGAACAGCCATGGGTACCAGGATGGCCCCCTCGTACAGCAACCTATTTACGGGTCACTTAGAGGAAGCCTTCTTGGTTACCCAAGCCTGCCAACCCAAAGTTTGGTACAGATTTATACATGACATCTTCATGATCTGGACTCATAGTGAGAAGAACTCCAGACTTTCCTCTCCAACCTCAACTCCTTTGGCTCCATCAGATTCACCTGGTCCTACTCCAGATCCCATGCCACTTTCCTCGACGTTGACCTCCATCTGTCCAATGGCCAGCTTCACAAATCCGTCCACATCAAACCCATTAACAAGAAACAGTACCTCCATTATGACAGCTGCCACCCATTCAATATCAAACGGTCCCTTCCCTACAGCTTAGGTCTTTGTGGGAAACGAATCTGCTCCAGTCCTGAATCCCTGAACCATTACATCAGTAACCTGAAAACAGCTTTGGCATCCCGCAACTACCCTCCCGACCTGGTACAGAAGCAAATAGCTAGAGCCACTTCCTCATCTCCTCAAACCCAGAACCTCCCACAGAATAACCCCAAAAGTGCCCCACTTGTGACAGGATACTTTCCGGGACTGGGTCAGACTCCGAATGTGGCTCTCCAGCAGGGATACGACTTCCTCAAATCGTGTCCTCAAATGAGATGCATCCTTCATGAAATCCTCCCCACTCCACTAAGAGTGTCTCTCCGCTATCCAGCTAACCTTCGTAACCTCTTGGTTCATCCCTATGAAATGCCCAAACCACCTTCCCTACCCTCTGGCTCCTACCCTTGTAACCGCCTGCGGTGTAAAACCTGTCCCATGCACCCTCCCATCATCACCTACTCCAGTACTGTAACCCGGAAGGTGTGCACAATCAAAGGCAGAGCCACGTGTGAAAGCACCCACGTGATTTACCAATTGACATGCCTACACTGTGAAGCCTTCTATGTGGGAATGACCAGCAACATACTGGCCATTCGCATTAATGGACACAGGCAGACAGTGTTTGTTGGTAATGAGGATCACCCTGTGGCTCAACATGTCTTGGTGCACGGCCAGCACATCTTGGCACAGTGTTACACCGTCCGGGTTATCTGGATACTTCCCACTGACACCAACCTATCAGAACTCCGGAGATGGGAACTTGCTCTTCAATATATACTCTCTTCCCGTTACCCACCAGGCCTCAGCCTCCGCTAATTTCAAGTTGCCGCCCCTCGTACCTCACCTGTCCTTCAACAACATCTTTGCCTCTGTACTTCCGCCTCGACTGACATCTCTGCCCAACCTCTCTGCATTTACGTATGTCTGCCTGTGTCTGTATATGTGCGGATGGATGTGTGTGTGTGTGTGTGTGTGTGTGTGTGTGTGTGTGTGTGTGTGTGTGTGTGTGTGTGTGTGTGTGTGTGCGCACGCGCGGGTATATACCTGTCCTTTTTTCCCCCTAAGGTAAGTCTTTCCACTCCCGGGATTGGAATGACTCCTTACCCTCTCCCTTAAAAAACCACATCCTTTCGTCTTTCCCTCTCCTTCCCTCTTTCCTGATAAAGCAACCTTTGGTTGCGAAAGCTTGAAATTTGTGTTTGTGTGTTTTTCATTGTGTCTATCAACATACCATCGCTTAACTGCAGGTACAATGCATAACCAATTTTTGTTAAGTGTGATTAATAATAATATTTGTTTGACTTTTTACATTTATTTATGTTACTGATCAGAATATTTCATTTGCAGGTCACCATACATATACTTTGTATTTCATGAGTGATGCATACCTTGGCTGTGATCAAGAATACAAGTTCTCAATTAATGTAGGAGATTTCGAAAGCGGAGACAGTGAGAGTGATAGTGGAAGTGACTAGGCCTAACAGGCTTGTAAATTTTCAAGTGACTGATTTTTGTAAATAATGGTATTTCATCATCCTTTTATTGTATATATATCATTCCATCTTTATAATTGTATGTGTTTTATCCATCTAAAATAGTTGTGGATAAATTATCAGAGAGCTGTGTAAATGATGATTGAAACTTTACTGTGGATGTGTTTATTAAAAAGTTTGATTACTAAATGATTCCTTTTTATTGAAACACTAGCCTTTTCCCTGCAACTTAGCCCGCATACTTGTTCGACACATACCATTATTGCTCACATCTCTTCTTCCCCTAATCTTGTTTTATTTTCTCCTCCCCCACTCTTTTTCCATCTCCTCCTATCCCAGTCTCCTTCGTCTTCTCTCTCACCATCTCTTTTTTTCTTCCCCATTTCTCTGCAGTATCCTTCTCCTTCCTCTTTCTATCTCCTCGCCTCCCCTCTCTGTTCCACCTCCACCTTGGCCTCCTCTGGCTTATACTTTCCTTGCTCCCTCTTTGCCTGCGTCCTCCTCCCTCCATCTCCTCCTACCGCCCTCTCTATGCCTGTCTCCTCCTGCCCCCCCCCCTATCTGTGCCCATCTCCTCCTGCCCCCCTCTCTGTCTATCTCCTCTCTCCATCTACTGCTTCTCCCTCACCGTTCTCGATCTATCTATCTCCTCCTCCCCTCATCCCCTTCTCCCAGTTCCTTCCCTTCTTTCTGCTCAGCCTTTATAGAAGGGGCTGCAAAACCATTGTGTGCCCCTAACATGTAGGCTGCTGTCGAGAGCTGGGTGGAAAGGCAGTCTGATACTATTCCCACACAATCCACCTGTCATGCATGACAGCCTATATGCCAGGGGCTGGAAAAAAATCACCTTTTACCCATGTCCCCACTTCTATTGCAACTAGCAGATTATAAAACCCACAGTGCTGATACTCATGAGGTCTGCAGTTTTTGCACCAGGTTTGGTTGAAATCGATCCAGGGGTTTAGGAAGAGATACAAACATATACTCTGCTTTATGTATACGGGATGAACATTAATAGAACCGACAAACTGCTGGGATGGATTCCTGACTGAAAATGGAGGAAAAAAGGTCTTATGAACATGTATCCAAAAATGGACGGTGTGCATTGTGTGATAACAAATCGTCCTGGAACATGTTACAGAGCTGCATTGCATCCAAGTCTCAGCAGATTTTCAAAATGGCTTCCATGGGATAGTAGTGGTTGTCATACAGGATACACATAATCGTATTTTGGTTTACACCCTGTTGGCAGGCCACGTGCTTGGAGCGTGTACTAGGGATTGTCTCAATATCCTGCAGAACTCGGTTCTCCAAATCTGGTGCACGCACAGTCTGCCACCTCCCTGCATGTTCATCTCTCTGACAGGACCCATGATCATGCAAACACCCATAAAGAGCTTGAAATATTGTGTGATATTGTTTTGGTATAGCCATGCTGCCTCTCGACCATTTCCATCTGCTTCGCTGTACACAAACACCAACTCAGCTTGTTCCTGACATGAACACCGAACCATTCTGCTCCTCACAGTATGCTGTGTCAATGACACAGCCTGCAACACACAAGGAACATGTGGCATGTGGTCAGTGGCATCTACCATGGCATTAACGCATTTCCAGACACACGTTCAGACGACCGTAAACCATTTCCAGTCAGGAAACTGTCCTTCAGTTTTATTAATGTTGACCCTTTATAGAGATTGCATACGCAGTTTTACAGAAGAAATTAGAGTGTATGAACATTTTCTGTTAGAACTTTTAAATAATACATATGTGGATGGCAGTAAAACTTTGGATGAACATGTGAAATATGCGTGTGGTAAAGCAGTGATTCTCAGTTTTTATGAGGACATCACCCTTGAAAGAGATCAGATAGAATCAGTGTCCCATACAAAGTTTAGCAACTACGTAAACTTTAGCAAGTACCTAAACTTTACAGGGGAGGAGATTTTAACCCTTCTGTTTTTAGAGTGATGAGGTATAAATAATACTTAATATGCAAACAAATAACGCTGTTTTGATTTCATTCCTACAATACATGTACTTTAACACTACAATACATCTACTTTAATACCAGCATGTTGTGGTGAGTGAAATTCATTTTTTCACCCCAAACAGCCCTCCTTCATGTTGGAATTTATGGAACATGACATGTAAATGAATGAACTGATAATCGTAAGGTTTTACCAAGTGAGATGGTGCAGTCAACAAAACACCGGACTTGCGTTCGGCAGTAGTTAAATCCTCATCTGAATTCCAATTTCGGTTTTCCATGCTTTTTCCTAAATCAGTGCTGAAATTCTACATCTACATCTACATGGATACTCTGCAAACCACATTTAAGTGCCCAGCAGAGGGTTCATCGGACAACCTTCACAGTTCTCTCTTATTCCAATCTCGTATAGTGCACAGAAAGATCGAACACTTATATCTTTCCGCACAAGCTCTGATTTCCCTTATGTTATCGTGGTGATTGTTTCTCCCTGTATAGGTCAGTGTCAACAGAATATTTTCACATTTGGAGGAGAAAGTTGGTGATTGGAATTTCGTGAGAAGATTCCATTGCAACGAAAAACGCCTTTCTTTTAATGATGTCCAGCCCAAATCCTGTATCATTTCTGTGACACTCTCTCCCATATTTCGCAATAGTACAAAGCATGCTGCCCTTCTTTGAACTTTTTGGATGTACTCCGTCAGTCCTATCTGGTAAGGATCCCACACCGCACAGCAGTACTCTAAAAGAGGATGGACAAGCGTAATGTAGGCAGTCTCCTTAGTAGATCTGTTACATTTTCTAAGTGCCAATAAAATGCAGTCTTTGGTTAGCCTTTCCCACAACATTTTCTATGTGTTCCTTTCAGTTTAAGTTGTTCGTAATTGTGATACCTAGGTATTTAACTGAATTTACAGCTTTTGGATTAGACTGATTTATTGTGTAACGGAAGTTTTAATTCCTTTTAGCACTCATGTGGATGACCTCACACTTTTCATTATTTAGGGTCAACTGCCAATTTTCACACCATTCAGGTATCTTTTTCTAAATTGTTTTGCAATTTGTTTTGATCTTATGATGACTTTATTAGTCGATAAACAACAGCGTCATCTGCAAACAACCTAAGACGGCTGCTCAGATTGTCTCCCAAATTGTTTATATAGATAAGGAATAGCAAAGGACTATAGCACTACCTTGGGGAACGCCAGAAATCACTTCTGTTTTACTCGATGACTTTCCGTCAGTTACTACAAACTGTGACCTCTCTGACAGAAAATCACAAATCCTGTCACATAACTGAAACTATATCCCATAAGTACGCAATTTCACTTCAAGCCATTTGTGTGGTACAGTATCCAAAGCTTTCCGGAAATCCAGAAATTCGGAATCCATCTGAAATCCTTTGTCAATAGCACTCAACACTTCATGTGAATAAAGAGCTAGTTGTGTTTCACAGGAACGATGTGTTCTAAACCCATGTCGACTGTGTCTCAATAGAAGTTTTCTTTGAGGTAATTCATAATGTTTGAACACAATATATGTTCCAAAATCCTGCTGCATATCGACGTTAATGATATGGGCCTGTAATTTAATGGATTACTCGTACTACCTTTCCTGAATATTGGTGTGACCTGTGCAACTTTCCAGTCTTTGGGTACGGATCTTTCCTTGAGCAAACGGTTGTATATGATTGTTAAGTATGGAGCTAATGCATCAGCATACTCCGAAAGGAACCTAATTGGTATACAGTCTGGACCAGAAGAATTGCTTTTATTAAGTGATTTAAGCTGCTTCGCTACTCCGAGGATATTTACTTCTACGTTACTCGTGTTGGCAGCTGTTCTCGATTCTAATTCTGGAATATTTACTTCGTCTTCTTTTGTGGGGGCATTTTGGAAGACTGTGTTTAGTAACTCTGCTTTGGCAGCATTGTCTTCGATAGTAATCTCCCTTGCTATCACGCAGAGAAGGCATTGACCGTTTCTTGCCGCTAACATACTTCACATACGACCAGAATCTCTTTGGATTTTCTGCCATGTTTCGAGACAAAGTTTAGTTGTGGAAACTGTTATAAGAATCTCGCAATGAAGTCCACGTTAAATGTCGAACTTCTGGTATAGATCACCAATCTTGGGAATTTGGCTTCTGTTTAAATTTGGCATGTTTGTTTCGTTGTTTCTGTAACAGTGTTCTAACCTGTTTTGTGTACCACGGAGGATCAGCTCCGTCGTTTGTTAATTTATTTAGTATAAATCTCTCAATTGCTGCTGGTACTACTACCTTGAAGTCAAGCCACATATGGTCTACACTTATGTTATTAATTTGGAATGAGTGGAGATTGTCTCTCAGGAAGGCGTCAAGTGAATTTTTATCTGCTTTTTTAAAAAGGTATATTTTTCACCTATTTTTGGAGGATTTGAGGATTACCATATTCAATCTTGCTACAACAATCCTGTGTTCACTAATCTCTGTATCGGTTTGGATGCTTGTTATTAACTCAGGATTATTTGTTTCTAAGAGGTCAAGCGTGTTTTCACAACCGTTTACTATTTACGTGGACTCATGAACTAACTGCTAAAAATAATTTTCAGAGAATGCGTTTAGCACAATTTCGGATGATATTTTATGCGTACCTCTGGAATTAAACATGTATTTTCGCCAACATATCGAGGGCAAATTAAAATCACCAACAACTATTATCATATGAGTCGGGTATGTGTTTGAAATCAAACTCAAGTTTTCTTTGAACCTTTCAGCCACTGTATCACCTGAATTGGGAGATCGGTAAAAGGATCCTATTATTATTTTATTCCAGTTGCCAATAATGACCTCTGCCCATACTAAGTCACAGGAAGTATCCACTTCAATTTCTCGACAAGTTAAACTACTTCTAACAGCATCAAACATGCCATCGCCAACCCTGTTTAGCCTATCCATTATGAACACCATTAGGTTCTTTGCAAAAATTTCGGCTGAGCTTATATCCGGCTTTAGCCAGCTTTCAGTGCCTATAACAATTTGAGCATCAGTGCTTTCTATTAGTGCTTGGAGCTATGGCACTTTCCCAACACAGCTACGACAGTTTACAACTGTTATACCAATGGTTCCTGTATCTACATTCTTCTGTGTTCTGCCTGCACCCTTTGTGACTGAACCCATTGTGTTTTCCTGAGACCCTCTAACCTAAAAATCTACCCAGTCCACGCCACACAGCCCCTGCTGCCCGTGTAGCCCCCTCTTGCGTATAGTGGACGCCTGACCTATTCAGCAGAACCCGAAACCCAACCACCTTTTGGCATAAGTCGAGGAATCTGCAGCCTACACATTCGCAGAACCTTCTGAGTCTCTGATTCAGACCCTCCACTCGGCTCTGTACCAGTGGTCTGCAATTGGTCCTGTCGACTATGCTTTCATCTTGCAAGCAAGACTGGCAGCCTTTATCACTTCTGCTAGCCGCTTGAAACCAAAGAGAATCTCTTCTGATCCAAAGTGACACACATCATTGGTACTGACGTGAGCAACCACCTGCAGTTGGCTGCACCCTGTGCTCTTCATGGCATCCAAGAGGACCCTTTCCACATCTGGAATGACTCCACCCAGTATGCACATGGTGTGCACATAGGATTTATTTCCCTTCTTGTCAGCCAAGTCCCTAAGAGGACCCATAATGCGCCTAAAATTGGAGCTCCCAACTACCAATAATCCCACCTCTGTGATTGCCCGGATCTTAAAGGCTGAGTGGTTTCCTCTGAAACAGGACAGGCAACAGCATCAGGCTCAGCGACAGTGTCAGCCTCAGACAGCACCTGGAACCTGTTTTTCAGACAAAAAATTGATCCTTGACAATACTTCCTCAGTCTGGAAATGTTCCCTGTCCCTAACGATTTTTTGTTTTGTTTTGTGAAGTGCACAATATTGTATTTCTGAACATTTAAACCAAGTTCCAATCATTTCTTCACTCAAATCTTTTTAAGATCTGACTGAATATTTATGCAGCTTCTTTCAGACTGTACTTCATTGTAGATACCTGCGAACGGCAAAGATCCCAGGTTCGAGTTCCAGTCCAACACACAGTTTTAATTTGCCAGGAAGTATCAAAATATGTGTATGTATAACTTATGGAAAGGTCTACATAAGATGTGTACTGCAGCACTGTATGTTCGATGGCTGTCGATTACAAAGATGATGGGGATGATCCATAGGAAGTTTTGAAATGGTGAGAAAGTGATTTTTTTTAATCAGTCTAAACCACACCAAACACCTTATTTTTACCACTGAGCAAAAATAATTATTCCTCCAGGTTGTGAACCACTGTTGTAGATGGTATACAAAATAGCTGAAAACCCTAGGTCTTAAGTCACGAGTTGAAGGAAAACAGTCATGAATAAATACCATATACGGTAAATGTTTATGTCCTTTTTAACTAAAGATCAAATTTATGATGAGTACACATTAGTTTGAGTAAAAGAGAAAAATGTGATTGCTTGCAGACTTTGACTGTATGCACTGTACTGCCAGTCCTCAGTTTTCTTAAAATATCTGACTTGCTAGGCTTTTACAGCCTAACAGAACTTTTTTTTTCAGAGAGAACAGTTAGTATAAAACTGCTAGAGTTCTGTGACCACTGAATATTTAATCCAACACATATGTACACAAATGTGAAATGGATATGAAAAAACTCAGCTGTATTTAATACAATAATTAATTCTGCAGAAGGAAAGATATGCAGATGAATTTCAGAGTCAGAAAATCAAACCATTTTAATAACAAGTAATTTGAAATGCAATATTTCTTATTTTTCATTCATCCTGGCTTTTCGTATATAATTTGCCCGCCTACTTTTGTATATAACTGATGAAATGTGGATAGGATGGCTGGAAATACATTACTTCCACAATACCTGATTGTGTTTCATAACTGAAATGTCAGCAGATGAATGACAGGGCAAAGGACATTTTACAAGATCAAACCACACAACATTATGCTCCAACTGTAATTGCCACAGCTGTAATGTGTGTATTTGCAAACACTTGAAGCTAGCAAAACTAATGATGGAAGTCTGTGGAAACATGGAGTTGTAAAATAAGCAACTGTGACACAGAGGAAATAAACTATGGAAAATCTCTTTGACATTTGTAAGTTAGAATATTGTACAGGTGCAGTAAGATTATTTACTTTTTTTATTAGTATATTATTGTATTGGATTAACACTGTCTTACATTGTTACTGAAGTTGGAAGAGAATTGTAGAACATATATTGAGTTGCTGTGGTGATCTTGCTGTTTCAGTGGATGGTCGTGTACTGTTGCTTGGTGAAATTATTTAATTCTAGTCAAATTAAAATGCTGAAATTTGAAATATTGTGCCATTATTCTGTAATTTGACAATATCGTTAGAAATTATGTAAAGAAAGGCATATAGGTCATGTATTCTACACATTTTTGACAGCTGCAGGGAATATTACACTCTAATTTTCAACAGCAGACTGATGTGCTAACAATATCAGTAAGCAACATGACAGCCTGTTGTCTTATACTGTAGTCATCAATGACCTTTGTGATGAACAGTTTTCTCTCTCACTATCCTCACCAGCCAAAGATTTCTGTACCTTACTTATATTAATGAAAATAATCAATTTGTGAAAATATAATTGGATAGACCAAAAAATCTACTCACCAAGCAGTGGCAGGAAAAAAACACGTATAAAGATTGAACAAATCACAAGCTTCTTCTGGCAGAAGGGTTGAAGGGGAAGGAAGGGGGGTGAAGGAGAAGGACTGACGAGGTTTAAGAAATGGGGAGAGTTCAGAAAAGGGGCCCAGAACCCCGGGTCAGGTGAAACCTACCAGACAGGATGAGAAGCAGACTGTGGCAGTTGAGATTTGAAAACTTGAGACCTTAAATGTGGAAGATAGGTTAATAAGCAAGACAGAAGTTATTGACAAAACATAAGCATAAGTTAATGAGATCAGAAAACTAGGTGCAATATATGTGGAAGGGGGGGGGGGGGGGGGGGGAGAATTAGATAGGAAGAAAATAAGATATATAGAAAACTAAAAGAGAATGAAGAAATGAATAGTTATTGAGAAGAAATGCTAAGACCAAGGAATTAAAAGGTAGATGGTGATAACCAAGGACATGGTGCAACATCATTTCCCACCTGTGTATATCTGAGAAAGTTGTATCTGGGAGAAGAATCCAGATGGCATGTTTCGTGAAACAACCACTGAAGAGCAGGCTCTAAGTTGCCAGTATACAACCTTTGTCTTTGCTCATTCCTCCTAACCAATACTTGGTGGTAGCCTTACCAATGCAGAAGGCCGAACAGTGTTTACATAACAACTGATGCAAAACATGGCATTTCACAGGTGTCTGTGTTTGATGGTATGTGTTTTGCAGTTACATGGCGGATACAGGTGGAGGTAGGGTAAGTCATACAGTGGAGACAGTAACAGTGGTAGGAGCCATAGGATAAGGAAATAAGTGCAGAAGAAGCATAGGGTCTGACCAAGATATTGCAGTGATTTGAGGAGGGGGGGGGGGGGGGCAACAAAAAGCTACTCTAGATGTGGTGGGTAAAATGTCAGGCAGAATGGGTCTCTTTTAGGGGCATGATTTTAGGGAGTCATAGCCTTGTCGAAGTAGCTGAGTAATACATTCAAGACATTTAGTCCTAGTTTTATTCTGAATCCCATGCCACTTTCCTTGAATTTGACCTCATCCTCACCAAGGGTCAGCTACATACTTCTGTTCATATTAAAGCTATTAAGAAACATCATCTCCTGTACGACCTTGGCACTTGAGGCAAACAAATTTGTTCAGATGGAGACTCTTTACAGCAATATACCACCACTCTAACCTCAGCCTTCACTGGCTGTAATTACCCCACAAGCCTAGTTCAAAAGCAGATTTCCTTGGCTATCACATCCAAT
The DNA here is from genome assembly GCF_023898315.1 of Schistocerca nitens. NCBI lineage: Eukaryota > Metazoa > Arthropoda > Insecta > Orthoptera > Acrididae > Schistocerca > Schistocerca nitens. Next base: position 831,897,012 of record NC_064615.1, read on the forward strand.
CCTGGTATTGTTGATCCCTCCAAAAAACAACTTAGTAGTACACCTCTCATTACTTCGTTTTACCCTGCATGAATGTATTAATCAGCTAGTTTGACAGGGCTGTAACTTCCTAAAATCATGCCCTGAAATGAGGCCCATTCTGTACAACATTTTATCCACCATACCTAGAATAGCTCCTCCCCCCCCTCCCCCTAAAAATAAAAAAATCTCTGTAATATCCTGGTCAGATCTGCAGTCCTTCTGCACCCTGCCCTACAGCTTCTACCCCAGTGACAATCTCTGCTATAAGATAGACCCTAGGCACTCTCGTACCACCACTTATACCAGCCCTGTAACTAGCAAAACATATACTGTCAAAGGGCGAGCCACCTGTAAAACAACACATGTCATGTACCAGGTCCAGTATGAATTAACACTATTCAGCTTTCTACATTCCACGAAGTTATCATTTAGGATGACTGGGCATAGACAAAAGCTGTATACGGCAACACAATATCCTGTTGCAGAGCATGCTCTACAACTTGCGAATAATGACCTGGACAAGGGTACATCTCGAACCGGGGGCTCAAGGATGCAACAGATTGAAAAAATTCACAAAGCATAGTGCCGCACTGCCCGCTTGGCACCTAGCCGGTTGGTTACGCAACCCGCTTGGCTCGGTGCCAGGCCGGCGCACCAGCAGATGCGCACACCTAGAGCTCCCAGTGTGCACGTCCGGGATAACGCCTGCTTGCTGGTGCCTGCAGAGTCTAAGTCCCTTATCATCTCCGTTATGTAACCAAGGTCGTTTGCTCCCTATGTAAGCGGGCAGTGCTCGCCAGCGGAATCATTCCGCTGTGAGCTCTATCTGCAACAGCATTGAAGCACTATGCCTCATCGACGTGTGTATCGTCAACGCCGCCACCGCATGCCTGTCTAAAAACACATATTAAGCCTCGAAAATAAACTTGGCACAAATGGAACCGCACAAATTGTTATATTGAATGGACCCATATTTTTCCGTGGATGTCGAGTTAATTTCAGTCCCGACGCTGGCACAGGGAATACTGGAAGTGGATGGTTCACCCTTGCTATTGTTCCGTTTGAGAATGCCTCTCTTCCTGGACTCGAATCTTTCATCACATTTGCTGTCTGGACTTTCCCCCCAGACACCACTTTCTAAGAACTCCATAGGTGGGAACTGTTTCTAATTAACAGATCCAACGTGATGATGTGGCTTCTATGCTATGAAACTGGTCATTAAATAAAATTTACAAGAGCAGCCATTCACCAATACATCATTTCAACGATTTTTTTATCTATTTGATGTATATAAATGATTAGTTTTGATGGATGGCTACATGCTAACAATTTACAACTTCCTAAATGGCACACTGGCCTAAATTGAACATTAATAAATGTACAGTTTTTCGGCTCTACTCCCTCAACCATTCTTAAAAAGAAGAGTTCCTTTTGTACTGTTAACTACCAGTTTTAATTTAAAAAATTTTCTCTGGAATAGGAAGAATTGTCCAAAAGGAATTATTTTAGGTTGGATTTAAATCTTCCTTTACTGCCTGTCAGACTTTTATGTTATTGAGCAAATGATCAAAATTTTTGTTTATTCACTTGAACTCATTTCTGAGCCACTGACAGCTTTAGTAATAAGTAATGCTATAACCTGGTATGTAGTACTTGGATATGCACCGCCACACTTTGAATAGGCTGTCATTGGCATCTGCATGGGCCAACCTCAGGTGCTGCCTGCAGTGGGCCATATGATTTCTGTACACGGCACATCATCCACCCCACTGTCTACCAGAGCCCTCCTCTGTGTAAGTGCTGTGCAGCAGCCACTCATTCTCATATTGTGTTCTTACTGAAAGTCAGCAAATGCTTGGGTCAGTACCTGGACTGTTTCTATGTCTGTGTCTATGTCCTCAACTGTTATTTGCTTGTATGTGGAGGAAGAATAAACTTTGGTTTATTGTGGTCATATTGTTGCTCAAGTCTTACATTATGATACAGTTGGCAATGAGTATTATGTTCACTTCTGTGTGCTTAGTCTATTGCTTATTCCTTTGGTTCTTCTGGCCGACGAGACAGTGCTCAAATCTCTCCTTGAGCAACAGTTGGCTCTTAAGACTGCTATCACAAACTTGTTGGCCGCTTTGACTATGCAGGATCCTACACCACAAGTGTACCCTTTGCCCTTTTCCCCTTACAACAATGCGTCCAAAGTCTAGGAGGCTTATGAGAAGTGGCTTTTGCAACACTTTCTTCCCTTTGGTATCACTGATGTAAATATATGTAAGGCTTTGTCCCTTTCTTGGATTTCTGTTTGGATCTACAAGTTGTAGTGCCAGTTAGCCCCACTTCCAGAACCTGTGTTCTTTCGATTGATGAAATGCATCTGTTGTCAAATGATCATGGTAAACACAAGCCTGTCTCTGCAGCATGTGCAGAGTTGTACCACTGTTGTAAACAACCCCACTAGTCCTACCAGGCATGGGTGGCAAACACAATGGCCTCAGTTGCAAATGTCAGTTTGTTACCTGTGGTCATAATGATTCCTATGCTGACTCAATGGTCCACGACGCCATCATTTGATTAGCTCCTGACATGGAGATGCATCAATAGACACTGCAGTGCGAGAATCCACCTTTGGCTGAAGCTTTACATATTGCTCAATCTTTTGAGGTATCTCATGCTACAGGTGATCAAATTGAAGCTTGGTGTGACACTGTTGTGGTTGCTTGTGTTCGTGTTCATCAGTCAGTTCTCAGGTGGGAGGACAAAGTGGCAGCTGTACAACTGCAGCCTCCATGCCACAGTGGACAGAGACGTGCAAAACAACCACAGCAACGGCAGCATTCTGTACTTCTATCTTGCCCATACTGTCTCATGGAACATGACAGGGCTGCATGCCCTAAGCATTGGGCAACTTGCAAGAACTGTAGGAAAAAAAGGACTCATAGCATCTGTGTGTCGTTCCCAGATCCCTCCTATGGACTCGCATTCGGGAGGACGACGGTTCAATCCCGTCTCCAGCCATCCTGATTTAGGTTTTCCGTGATTTCCCTAAATCGTTTCAGGCAAATGCCGGGATGGTTCCTTTGAAAGGGCACGGCCGATTTCCTTCCCAATCCTTCCCTAACCCGAGCTTGCGCTCCGTCTCTAATGACCTCATTGTCAACGGAACGTTAACCACTAACCATCACCATCACCATCACCTCCTATGGATGTGGAGATGGATATTAATTGTGTGTCTCCATCGTTTCCAAATCATGACAAACTGTTTATCAAAGTGTGAGTAATAGACAAGTGCTTAGACTACAAGTGGATATGAGTGCAGCCATGACTTACTGAACTCAAAAACTTATGTGGATTGGGATCTGTTGCATTGTCTCCAGTTACTCGATGTTTGGTGCGTTACTACAAGCAGCGTATTCCAATTTTGTGGCAATTTATGGGTACTACTATGTGTTTGTTCCTTGATTTCTTTGGTAGTGGATGATGCCAAAACCGCAAATTTGTTTGGTCTGGGTGCTTTCAGTGCTTTTGATTTTTCTGATTGGGATGCGGCGCACCTTGTTTCCAACCAGGTCGCTCACCAACAGTTAGATTTTCTGTCTTCTGAATTATCGTCTCTTTTTCCCAGATGGGTTAGGTTGTGCCACTAATTTTGCAGGCCACATTGGCCTGAACCCTGGGAATGGCCAAATTTTTTCCGCACGCACTCTATTCCAGTGGCTTTGTGTGATCGATCAAGTTAAAGCAGAACTAGACAGGCTGTCATTGTCAGGTCTCATACAGCCTGTTACATTGAGTGAGTGGTCAGTGGTCTACCCCTTCATGTCCCCTGTGTGTCAACTTTAGACTTTCAGTTAATGGTCAGTCTGTCGTTGACACCTACCCTTTGCGCTGTCCGGTTGGGTTATTGGCTAAACTCACTGGAGGGCCAGTTTTTCTCTGAAATTAATTAATCTGGAGCCTATTTACAGGTTCCATTGGATGAAGAATTTAAATGGCTCCTTGTCGTTAACAACCTCTTGGGGTTACACCATTCTCGTGCCTCCCGTTTGGTGTGGCTAGGACCCCAATAATTTGTGGAGCAACTGACGATGTCCATTCTGGGTTGCATCAACTATCTTGATGACATCGTGATGGGTGCATCCATGGAAAAGTACTTAGGTATCCTACGCACCTTGTCATGGTCCTAAATGCAGCTTGTCCCACTGTTTTCAGCCACACATTATGTTTGTGATTTGAGGTTTCTAGGGATGGTGTTAAGCATATATGTCATCATGTAGTCAGGGCTTTGCCTTGCCCTACAAATGTCAAACAATTCCAAGCATTTCTAGGTAAAATTGCTTACTATCACAAATTTATTACAGGTGCACCTATGTTGGCCCGTCCGCTCCATGAGTTGCTCCACAAGAAAGTTGTCATTTCAGTGAATGTTGGCCTGTGAGCATGCATTTACAATTTTGAAATCTAAATTATTATGTTGGTGCATAAGTTTGTAGTGTTTTTCCATAAGTTTAATAAGCACAATGGATACATGTAACAGACTTTAGTCATCAAAAATACGAGGGCTGCCAGAAAGTAATGCACCACATATGTTTTCTTCAACAATTCTTTATTGATCATAATGAGAATTACACACATGAAAGAATGGTGTTTTATCTACGCACCCTATTTTTCCACGTAATCCCCATCCCATTCTTCGGCCTTCCTCCAGTGCGAGACAAGGGTGTGTATGCCCTGTCAGTACCAATATCCTAGAGTATGGGTAATTGCATTCACACTTCCTGTGCTGATTGACAATGCAGTGCCAACCTCGAAGTCGTACTGTGTCTGTCCTCACGAATGACAACATCAGCACGCTGCAACATGTCATGTGTGACAGCTGTGGATGGTCTCCCTGACAATTGCAAATCATGGAGCTCCTTTGAACCACCTTCTGATGACCTCACCCTCCATGCCCAGCGACTATCTGTATTTCTGTCTACAGCAGATGCTCCATAGACTTTGCACAAGTGTTTGTGCATATTCCCCACGCGTTTTTTTTTTCTCTCTGCAGTGAGAAATTCAATGACGGCACTTTGCTTGTAACGTACATCACCTACAGAAGCCATTTTGAACCTGTCCTGCAGCTACGCTATCTGTCAGAAGGGATGGAAGCTTGGCACACTCACTCAGGAGACTTCAAATAATACATACGTAATGTTTCACATTCATAGCATTGTTTTTGGCTGAGAAAAAAATGTAGTGCATCACTTTCTGGGCAACGCTCGTATTTATGCAATCAACAAGTTTAATCCTTTTACATCATTTCCCAATGAAGCATCACATTGCCTCCAGCACTGGGCTTTGTTTCTCTGTGTGTACAACTATGAAATACAGTTTTTGTGTACCATGCAGTGTGCCATTGCCAATGTGCTGTCCTAACTTCTGAAGGGGCCAGATTCTAATTTTCATCATGATGAACTCCTTTGTTTTCACTTAGATGTTATGACGCAATGTACGGCAAAAGGATTTCCTATAACGGGTTTCCAGATTGCAACTACTGTTGCTGCCAATCTGGGTTTGCTTCAAGTTGTTCACATTGTTCAGCATGATCAGCTGGACAGCCCTCCGGCAGGGCTTCTGATCCTTTGCATAACTATTTTGACCTCTGTTGCTGCCTTTCAGGATTTGATGGTGGTGTTCTCTTAGCTATGAATGGGTTGTCGCCTAGATTTGTGATACCAGTCACCCTATGGTGAGATGTGCTTCAGCTCCTATATCACGGACACTGCGCAGTCTCGCGTACCAAGTTATTGACCCTTTGGCATGTGTTTTGACCTGGCATCGATGATGACTTTGTACATCTTATCATGGCCTGCTCTCAGTGTGCTACCCTACAGGTGGCATCACAGGCGACGCTCTTTCCCTGGCCCATACCACAGTGTCCGTGGGAATATGTCCATGTTGATTACATGGAATCCTTCTTATGTCCTTACTGGTTGTTTGTTGTCAATGTTTTTTCTAAATTTCCATATGGTATCCCCTGTCCTTTGACATAAGCTGTGGCTAAGATTCATCCCCTCTCCAAATTTTTTTCTATTGAAGGATTGCCTTATACACTTGTGTTGAACGATGGTCCACAGTTTTGTCTGAGACCTTCCACAAATTCTGTGCCCAACAAGGCATTTGCCGTGTGATTGCTCTTCCTTTTCAGCCCAAATCAATCGGCAAGGCAGAATGTCTAATCTGCATGTTCTAGGTTCAAATGAAAAAATACAGCATGGACTCCACCATGGACAACCCCTTGACATGCTTCTTGAGTTCCTACAGGTTTATGCCAGTGGAAGATCAGAGTTTGGCCAAAGGCTCTATGGTCGCCAGCCATGCACCCTCCCCGCATCTGCTTATGCTGCCCCATTGACGCCCATTCGCGCATCCCTTTTCACACTTTCTTCCTGGCTCTGTGGTTCGAGCTTGGGGTTTAGCCGCCAATCAGAGTGGGTTCTATCCATGGCCTAAGACTGCTGAGGCTGTTTTCTCTGTATGGTGCGCACCAATAATAGGCTGATGATGCACCGCCATGACCAGCTGCATTCTCATTCCACAGCAAGGGCCGCAGATCTGTTGCCTCTGCCCCCTCCCTCAGCACTTGTCCTGATCTCACTGGATGTCCCTGCTGTAGGGCAGACCTGCCTCCTTGTGGATATCGCCACTCCTGCCTCTTCTCCAGGACCCAGACCCCCCCCCCCCCCCCCTTTCCCTCCCAGCACCTGCTGCCAGACCCTCCAGCAAAGCTTTGCTGCCACCAATGATTCTGCTGCTGGCTAGACCAGCAGTTTCACGTCCTTCCACACCAGCATCTGCAGCATCTCCAACTAAGTACCCAGTATCTTCACCATTTTGAGGAAACAGACATTGAGATGCAATAAATGTCCTCATCCTCAGTTCTCTCTTATGTTACTTTGCAGGGGACGGGATGGGGCAAGGCTGGTGGGCGGGCGAAGATACTGGGCAAGCCCATGGCCATACCACTTGTCCACCCCTCCTCACTGGTTCTGACCTAGAATCTCCTTCCACTGCCACTGTCATTGTATGCTGCATCCGCCACAGAGGTCATAGACGCATCAACAGTTGTCCCAACACCTGATCAGCAGAGAACCCTTTCCCCAACGGTGGACTGGTGGTGTAACCCTCTAGGTAATACTTCGGTGTGTGCTGTGGCACCAGGTCGCTGGCATGCTACACTTAGAATATTTTGCCAACAGCATCTGCATGGGACAGCCACCAGAGACCATCTGTGGCAGACCATATGACCTGAGCACATGAGGCAACATCCACTGGAGTGTCTATTGGAGCCTTCCTCCTCATAAATGCTGTGCAGCATGCACTTGCCCCCATATCATGTTCTTACTCATTGTCAGCAGTTGCTTGTGTCAGTACCTGGATTGTTTCCATTTTTGTATCTATTTCTCAGCTGCTGTTTGGTTGTTCATATAAGAAATATAAACTTTGGTTAATTGTGGCTGTACTGTTGTTCGTGTCTTACATTATGACAAGTAATAAGGCCGATTTTTTCTTATACTGTTGTAAGTATGAACATCATTATTCTTCTTAAGTTGTGATTGATTATTTATGATGAATTTCCTTAGTCAGTATTTATTTATTGTGAAGATGCAGTTAAAGCGCCTAACTCACTGAAGAGATACCTACAAGGTGCCTGCAGCAGGGAAACACCACTCAGGTCATCTCTCTGGAATTCAAGCACATTTTTAAGTGTTGGATAACTTGTCTTGAGTGTGAAGGAGTCTGTTTTGAGAAATGATCCAGCCTTGTACAACAGTAGGTATTCATTTTAAGAAAAATTACTTATAACAACTTAATCAGAAAGACAGTTTTGTTAAATATAATGAAATGTTGGGCAATTTATTTGTTTCATAATAGTGTGTGTGTTACTGTGCTTGACTAGGGAGTAGGAAAGTCCAGTCTCAAGTATTAGTGGCTGCAGGAGCCTTTAAATATTGAAAAATTCAAGTCTCCACTTGGTGAGTGTCATCGGCTGGAAAAGGTGGTTAAGTGGTGTATGGATGGTTTAAGTTTGAACTTTCGAAACTTGGCTCTCTTTTATACGTAAATTGCTGCTGATTAACTGACAGATTTATTTTCTGTACCTTCAGTTACTTCTAAATTAAGAGTAGCAAAATATTATGTCGTAAGAAATACCATTTTGGAAAATTCAACAGTTTTGATTTTTCCATCATGCCCAGTCAATAAACTTACACAAGTGAAATTACCTTTCAGAAACTCATAACTTTATTGTTTATGCATTTAACTGCATCTCTGCAGTAACCTGCTCAGGAGACTGCCTACAAAATACTTGTGCACACCATCTTAGAATATAACTGAAGTATGTGGCGCTCATATAAGACTAACAATAGATATGTATACAATGCATGGCAAGATGAATGATCACACATGTGTTTCACACAAGTGTGTTAAGAAATACTGAATTGGCAGATATTGCAAGACAGATGTATGAAGTATCTCGAACAGAATGACCTCATCCAGAGCAGTGTGGATCCCTAAAAAATCAGTCAGACAAAAACACAGTACCAAGGCAATCAAGAAGATGGAGTAATTTTTTATTATACTTGTTGTAGAAAGATCAGTCGTTTGGAGTATCAAGCAAAATTTGTTGCATGTTGAGGATTTTGTGGTAGTGAGGACAGATGATGTTATCGTACGAGGGTGGTTTGAAAAGTTCTCGGAACAGAATAGAAAAAAAGTACTTACATCACTGAAACTTTTTTTATTTTTCAATATAGTCTCCTTGTAGATTAATGCACTTGGTCCAATGATGTTCCAGTGCCTTGATCCCATCTCGAAAATGAGTTTCCTCCAGGCCTGCAAAATAGTTGTCAACTCCGGCTATCAATTCTTCGTTTGAAATGAATCTTCGTCCACCAAGAAAAATTTTCAGTTTTGGGAAGAGATGGAAGTCTGATGGGGCCATATCAGGTGAATCAGACAGGTGTGACAACAATTCAAACCCTAGTTTGTGTAATTTTTCCATGGCGAAGGCACATGTGTGCGAGCACACATTGTCTTGTTGGAAGATGACTTTCTTCCTTGCTAAACCTGGCCTTTTTTCACGTATCTTTTGTTGCAGTTTGTGCAGGAGGTTAGCATAGTATTCTCCAGTAATTGTTTGCCCAAGGGAAGATACTCTACAACCAGAATCCCCTTCGCATCCCAGAACACTGACGCCATGAACTTTCCCACCGAAGGAAATGTCTTTGGTGTCTTTGGTTCCTTTGGTGGCAGAGAATCAGCATGTTTCCACTGCTTTGTCTGTTGTTTTGTCTCTGGGGTATAGTAGTGCACCAAAGTTTCATCTGTGGTCACAAACCGGCACAAAAAATCTTGTTCATTTGTCCTAAAATGGGCCAAACATTGTTCCGAATTGTCCATTCTCATGCATTTTTGATCCAGTGTCAAGAGTCACAGCACCCATCTTGCAGATATATTTTTCATTTCTAATTCTTCAGTTAAAATGTGATATATCCTTTCAGATGACTTCTGGCAAGCATGAGCAATTTCATGCACTTTTAATCGGTGATCCTCCATGACCATTTTGTGCACTTTTGCAATGATTTCTGGCATAGTGACACATCTTGGCTGACCACTGCGTGGATCATCATCTAAACTCTCCCGACCAAATTTAAATTTATTTGTCCACTTGGCAACAGTTGAATATGAAGGAGCAGAGCCCGCCAGTGTATTCTGGAAATCAGCACGAATGTCCTTTGCTTTCATATCTTTCTATATGAAGTACTTAAATCTCGATTTTTTTTCCATCTTCGCAAATCACTATGTGGGAACAACAGCAGAGCCACGTCACTGCCACAGCTCTCTTCCAAGAGCACTGACATGGCACATGTTTAAAGGCAACAGTACAATGAATATCATGTGAACAACGTGCTGCGTTAGCACTGACCTCTCATGGTGTTTCTGAGAACTTTTCAAACCATCCTCGTAGATGGAGAGTATTTGACAGGTGCAGAAGCAAATTCAAGTGTCCCCAGGGAAATTTGTTGGGACCCTTGATGGTCATGCTGCATATTAATGACCTGGCAGACAATATTAATAATAGCCTCATACTTTCTGCAGATAATACAGTTATGTATAAATGAAGCACTATCTGAAAAAAGCTGCACCAATATCCGGTCAGATCTTTACAAAATTTCAAAGAGGTGCAAAGATTGGCAACTCATTGCAGATGTTCAGAAATTTAAAATAACCACTTCATAATTGGAAAAATTGTAGCAGCCTATGACTACATTATCAGTGACTCAAAATTCAAATCAGTTAACTTGTACAAAATATAGCAGGTGGCATACTTTGTTTCATGGTAGGATACTGTGAAAATGCAGTCAGTTGACAAAGGAGATGCTTAAAACACACCCATGCGTTCCACCTTAGAATATTACTGAAATGCTTGGAACTCATACCAAATGGGACTAATAGTGGATTTTGACTGTAGACAAAGCCGGCCGGAGTGGCTGAGCGGTTCTAGATGCTACAGTCTGGAACCAAGCGACTGTTACGGTCGCAGGTTTGAATCCTGCCTCGGGTATGGATGTGTGTGTTGTCCTTAGGTTAGTTAGGTTTAAGTAGTTCTAAGTTCTAGGGGACTGATGACCTCAGAAGTTAAGTCCCATAGTGCTCAGAGCCATTTGAATCATTTGACTGTACACAAACAAGGACTGCAAGAATGTCACACCTTTGTTTGACCTATGCGAGAGTGTTACAGAAATGCTGAAAAATCAGAACTAGCCAACATTTGAAGATAGGGGTTAACTATTCTGTGAAATTCCACTTAGATTCAAGAACCAGTATCTATGAGGAATCTCAGAATGTTCTACAGTTACCTATGTATCACTTCCTTAGGGGTCATGAAGACAAGATATGATTAATTACAGAGGGTATAGAGGCAATTAATACATTGTTTAATGAGAAGTATCCTCTGCTTGTCCCTCCACAGTGGTTTACAGAGTATGGATGCAGATCTATTAGATGCAGCAGGCTGTCAATGGTCTCTTATCAGTTTTCATGGTGAGAAGGAATATCATAGGTGAGCAGTATGTATTTTGTGACAACCAGAAGATGGTACCACAGTTATTAAAATTGGTACTTGGAATTATTAAAACTTGTTAACTTTGTATTTATTCTCTGAGGATGGTTAATATAAAAAAGAAATCTGTATGCATTTTTGATACAAATTACGTCATACAGATACAGGGTGTTAAAAAAAAAGGGTCATGTATTCCTACAGAAAGTAGTATTGGTCAAAACTAGAAGGAAAGTCCCTATAATGATAGGTCTGGAAACCAATACCTGTTGAGATATGGACCAATCTGTCCCTTCATTCCAATCTCTTTGTACATAAAGGCACACACCGTAACTCATGCTACATGTGGTTAACATGCATCCTGACGCATCCTTCAGGCCTTTTTCACAATGAGTCCCACATACTTTCAAATAAACCTGGCTCAATTCAGATTACATCACATGCTCCTGTAATGTCTGCATATTTTTGATGGGTTTATCATACACCAACGCCTTTAAATGTTTCCATCAGCAGCATTACAATAGCTGCAGTGAATGAACCTACCACACTTCCAGACCACCTCAGTGAATCCATTGTTCATGAAACTGTAGTGCCATGACCCAGTCTTAGGTCAGAAAATTATTAGTCTTTAACAAAAGTAGCATGGAAGCACCATAGAGTGTTGTGTTAACAACCATGCGTTGGTAGTCACAAGTGTGGTGATGTGGGTTACAATAACAGACACACCAGTGGATTGTGCAGCGAGGATAGCTGAGCTCAGTGGTAAACATGGTAAGTCTCTTGTTTTGGCAATGTGACTAGGTACTGAATTTTACTGAAATAAATGGGTGCTAGAAGCATATAAATAAGTCTGTATTTCAAGGCAGGGATCACTTGTCATCACCAGAAGCCACCAGTGCCACCATAACGCCAGAGTGATGTTGGACAGAAGACAACTGGGCTCCACAAGATGTAGCAGTGGGTGCGAGGCCAGGCTACACCTGCCATCTGCACCAAGTCCTTCATGGGACTTGGTACCACAACACCAGCTGCCAGCCAACCACCGTCCAAGGGCAGTTCCGTCTTTGCTTTTTGTCACAGTGACATAAGTGCAGCGAGAGGATGCCAGGCCTACATGACACTGAGGGAAGTAGTACACAACAATCTCCTCACGCCACCACAATGGCCCTATGTGGAGCTGAGGAGCTGCCTTCCAAGTGGGATGCCATCGCAGCACCTCATGACACACCCCTAATGTCAGTGCCCATGGCCTATGGAGATTGTTGGCCTCAGCAGAATGAGGTGCTGGCTCAGCAGCAGAACCAAGTGGAAGCTGCTGCCCATACAACAGGCCCAACCATGGTCCGCGAGGAGAGGTGTGCCTTCCTCACTACGCCTTGTATCAAGATCAATAAAGTTCCTTGTAATTATTAACAATGTTTGCCCTGAGCCCCACAGCATGTCACCACTACTCACTCATCCCCCAGCACACTAAAAAACATTGCTTTGAGGTGTTTTCACACAATCTGTAAGAACTGGGGTAGTGCCCCATCATGCATGAACCACAAGTCATTGCCTTTCTGCAAGAGTAACATTCTTTAGTATCACTGGTAATTCATCACACAGAAAACAATAGTATGCAGCACCTGTTAGTCTGTTTGGTAAAGTGTATGGCCCTATGGCCCTTTTCACCAACAATTCCCACATGTACATTGATAGTGAAGTGATTCTGATGCCTCATCTCTGTGACTGACTGAGGATTTGCATCTCCCCACATGTGTGTATTGTGGTAATTTAGTATGCCATCTTTTGTGGATCCTGGCCCATCTGTAAATTAAATGCTGTCTGTGAACTGTGAATCTTCAGTAGTCTGTTGTAGAAGCTAGTGGCAGAACTGTAATTGAATTAGGCATGGCAGTCTGCTGGCCAACAAGTTGGCAGATGTTGCACACAATAGATAGGGATAAAGCAACCATTCATGCAGAACTGATCACACAAGAGTATGGGTGATACCTACAGCAACTACAATACTTTGCAAGCTTGTTTCAGGATCATCTTGTACATTTCACGATACCTACCCCTCCATCTCCGGCATGCAAACTGTGCAAGGCTTCATGCGGTCTGTTGTGTTCGCTGTGATGATTCAGTATCTGCAAGTCACTGTAATAGCCTGCTGAACATACTTGCAGATGGAATGAAAGGTTTTGGGTGTCATTTGGCATACAGTCCACATATTTGACTATTACTGCCATCGACTAACTCATAACAAAATACCATGTCTGCCATTTCCCTCGTGGCATTGGATGCCTCCATTGCAATTTTTATAGGCTAGTACAGTTTGTTCACACTTCATGAAATCATTAATCCTGTTCTGCTAATGTAAATAGCTCAACCTCAACTAACTAGCCGTAGCAGATTATTGCACCGCTATGATTGGCATCGGTGTCACCAACTATGTCCTGTAAATACAAACATTCAGACATGTACAATGAACTGCAACAATAAGACACCACCAAATACTATGTGTTACTCTTCACAAGTTAAATGCCCCATATCTCAAAAGGTATTGGATTCCAAAAATGTAATTATGGGAAATTTTTTTCTGGTTTGACCAATACTTCCTCCTGTTGGGACACTTGACACTTTTCTTGTCACACTGTGTATCTGATGTATATAGTTTGGTCATGTTTGCCACTGAAGTACAAAAATTTCACCATGGGGATAGGTTACCTGTAGTCAAATAAATAAAATAGGTAAATTTTATTGCAAAATTGATTTTGATGTAGATGAAGCTCCAACTAATTTTTGGAAAAATCTGTGCACAAATGAATTTACGAGCAAATAAAACTCAAATGATATCATCACATATTTTATTCACATGAAAATTCAGATGGAGCTTAACTGCCTGCCTCAACAGAGCAGGCTAATACATACACATTAGATACATAGAATGTTATAACAAATTCCAGTATTATTTGAATAAGTAAATCCCTGAACCGTCCAGACATCACAAATGCTGTAAATAATTGTAGAGTGGCAATCAAATGTGACTTGTGTGCAGCTGATGACTACAGCCATAGCACCAAGGACTATTCACAACATGCTGCACTGCTTCCCCTCCTCACCAAACGGTGATCTGCTGTTTCCTCCTCTTCTTTTCTCTCAAACACTGTCACACACCCCCCCCTGCGAGTCCGGGGTAAGAATAGGCCCGAGGTATTCCTGCCTGTCATAAGAGGCGACTAAAAGGAGTCCCTCCCCCTCAAGGGGGTAGTTAGCGCCTGCGTCCGGAGACGGACGGTTCCACGACCTCTATTTGCGGTCATTTTGCTTTTTCACTTCTCGTTTCTTCCTTCCTTTGGTTGGTTCCTTTCTTTGCTCTTCTCCACCTCACTGTCTTCCTTACTCTTTCCCCTGCATAATCTCCTTGCCTGCTCATTGCCTTCTTCTCCTTGCCTTTTCATTGCCTTCTTCTCCTAGCCTTTTCATTGCCTTCTTCTCCTTGCCTTCTCTGGTCTCCGCCTCGGCGTTTGAGACACTGTCCTCTCTCTCTCTCTCTCTCTCTCTCCCTCTCTCTCTCTCTCTCTCTCTCCCCTTTTTCCTCTTCTTCCTTCCTCCCTGTGCGTGCCTGAAGGCCGACCCACGCGTTCGCACGCGTAGCCGGTGACGGGGTAACGCGTAATTCCCCGCCCTGGGTAGACATGTAAGGCACGCGCGTACCCCCTGGTAAAGGCCAGGCCCGGGGAGGGGTGATTGCCTGAGCTGATACCTTCTGACCATGCCGATTGGTCCCTCCGTCTGTTTCTCGGGAGGTGTGACCTGAGGTGTAAACATTCACCTAAGGCGGGAGTGCCCTCTGAGAGGGTCCCCACAAGGAAGGAGCGCGCCATCGGAGACGCTGGCAATCATGGGGGATTCCTCCGCAATGGATTTCACTCCATCTCTCTCGACTTCTGCCCAAAAACGGAAACGTGACCAGCTACCAGTGACAAAAGTACTACCGCCTGCCCCACAGTTCCTCGTCGTTTCTCGATCTGAGGACGGAAAGGATTTTTCCTCTGTCAACCCTTTCGTTATCCAGAAGGGCGTCGATGCCATAGCCGGATCTGTCAAATCTTGTACCAGGTTGCGTAACGGTACCTTATTACTCGGAACTGAGAGCGCCTTTCAGGCACAAAAACTGCTTCGGGCCACACTCCTGTACACATTCCCTGTCCGGGTGGAGGCTCACCGAACTTTGAATTCGTCTCGTGGTGTGGTCTATACTCGATCCCTCGACGGCTTGACTGACGAGGAGATTCAATCTTTCCTCGCTGAGCAGGGCGTGACGGCTGTCCATAGGGTCATGAAAAAGGTCAACAATGACCTTGTACCGACCCGGACACTTTTCTTGACCTTCGATAGTGTTCAGCTGCCATCGCGCATCAAAGCGGGCTACGAGGTTATTTCTGTTCGCCCCTATGTCCCGACACCTACGCGCTGCTACCAGTGTCAGCGTTTCAATCACACTCGCCAGTCTTGTTCCAATGCGGCTAAATGTGTCACTTGTGGCAGGGATGCCCATGAGGGTGACTGTCCACCTCCGTCTCCTCGTTGTGTGAACTGCCAGGGTGACCATGCCGCATCCTCCCGCGACTGTCCTGTCTATAAGGAAGAACGCTGTATCCAAGAAATTCGGGTCAAAGAGAAAGTGTCCACCTCGGCTGCTCACAAGCTATTGGCTAGTAGGAAGCCCACGCTGCTCCCAGCGGGGAAATACAGTACTGTCCTCGCCTCTCCTCAGACTACCAGGGAGGTGGCAACCCAGACATGCGATCTGACCTTCAGCACCACGGTCGTCCGTTCGGCCAGTGCTAAGATCGCGCGGTCGACGTCTCCTCTTCCTCCCATCACCCCACAGACACCAGCCCCTTCATCAGCTTCTGCTAAGACGAAGACCCAGAAGTCAGATGCACGGGCCTTCAAGAAGGAACCGTCCCGTGCAGACTTCCTACGTACCTCGACCTCCCAGCCTTCGACCGGTACTTCCACCAAACGACCTTCCAAGAAGGCTAATAGGAAGCACAGTTCTCCTTCTCCGCCACGGCGCATTTCTTCTCCTGCGCCAACCAGCGGTTGCTGCCCCAGGCCGTCATCCGTTTCGCCTGGCTGCACCGCTGGTAGCCCAACATCTGGCCGTTCACCGGCGGAGGAAGCTCCCCCTCCCGGCCATCTTCCCAAGACGGCCGATGAACCTATAGACCCAATGGACGCTGAATGTCCACCTACTGATAGCGGCGGCAGTGCTCGCTCGAAGCCAGGCCCTCAGCGGCCTTCGAGGTGACCCCTTCTTTCATCTTCCCTTTTTTTTTTTTTTCCTTACGATGGCACTTATTCACTGGAATCTTCGCAGCATTCGCTCCAACCGAGAGGACTTGAAGTTGTTGCTCCGCTTGCACCGTCCGCTCGTCGTAGCCCTCCAGGAAACGAAGCTATGCCCATGCGATCAAATTGCCTTGGCACACTACACCTCTGTGCGTTTTGACCTACCCCCTGTGGTAGGTATCCCAGCTCATGGAGGGGTTATGTTGCTGGTCCGGGATGATATTTACTAAGATCCCCTCACGTTGCACACCGGCCTGCAGGCAGTTGCCATTCGCATTACTCTCCCCACTTTTACATTTTCCATTTGTACCGTTTACACTCCATCGTCGTCTGCCGTTACCAGGGCATACATGATGCAACTTATTGCTCAGCTACCTGCACCATTTTTGTTAACTGGAGACTTCAATGCCCACCATCCCCTTTGGGGCTCTCCAGCATCCTGCCCGAGGGGCTCCCTGTTAGCAGACGTTTTCAACCAGCTCAATCTTGTCTGCCTCAATACTGGCGCCCCTACTTTTCTTTCGGACACATCTCACACCTATTCCCATTTAGATCTCTCTATATGTACTCCCCAACTTGCACGCCGGTTCGAGTGGTATGCACTTTCTGATACATATTCGAGCGACCACTTCCCGTGTGTTATCCATCTCCTGCAGCATACCCCCTCTCCCTGCTCATCTAGTTGGAACATCTCCAAAGCAGACTGGGGGCTCTTCTCTTCCAGGGCGACCTTTCAGGATCAAACATTCCCAAGCGGCGATAGTCAGGTCGCTCACCTCACGGAAGTCATTCTCACTGCTGCTGAATATTCCATCCCTCACCCTACTTCTTCTCCACGTCGCGTACCGGTCCCCTGTTGGACCGCAGCATGTAGAGACGCTTTACGTGCTCGTCGACGTGCTTTACGCACCTTTAAACGCCACCCTACAGTGGCGAATTGTATCAATTATAAACGATTACGTGCACAGTGTCGTCGTATTATTAAAGAAAGCAAGAAAGCCAGCTGGGCTGCTTTCACAAGCACCTTCAACAGTTTTACTCCTTCTTCTGTTGTCTGGGGTAGCCTGCGCCGGCTATCTGGCACTAAGGTCCACTCACCAGTTTCTGGTTTGACGGTCGCGAATGACGTCCTTGTGGCCCCTGAGGCTGTCTCCAATGCCTTCGGCCGCTTTTTCGCAGAGGTTTCGAGCTCCGCTCATTACCACCCTGCCTTCCTCCCCCGCAAACAGGCAGAGGAGGCTAGGCCACCTAACTTCCGCTCCTCGAATCGTGAAAGTTATAATGCCCCATTCACCATGCGGGAACTCGAAAACGCACTTGGCCGATCACGGTCCTCCGCTCCAGGGCCTGATTCTATTCATATTCAGATGCTGAAGAACCTTTCTCCTGCGGGTAAAGGTTTTCTTCTTCGTACTTACAATCGCATCTGGATTGAGGGACATGTTCCCGCATGCTGGCGCGAGTCTATTGTTGTCCCGATTCCTAAGCCGGGGAAGGACAAGCACTTGCCTTCCAGTTATCGACCCATCTCGCTTACCAGCTGTGTCTGTAAGGTGATGGAGCGAATGGTTAACTCTCGTTTGGTTTGGCTGCTCGAGTTTCGACGCCTCCTTACCAATGTACAATGTGGATTTCGTAGGCGCCGGTCTGCTGTTGACCATCTGGTTACCTTGTCGACCTTCATTATGAATAACTTCTTGCGGAAGCGCCCGACCGCGGCTGTGTTCTTTGATTTGGAGAAGACTTACGACACCTGTTGGAGGGCGGGCATTCTCCGCACCATGCATACATGGGGCCTTCGCGGTCGCCTCCCTCTTTTTATTCGTTCCTTTTTAATGGATCGACAGTTCAGGGTACGTGTGGGTTCTGTCCTGTCAGACACCTTTCGCCAGGAGAATGGGGTGCCACAGGGCTCAGTTTCGAGCGTCGCTCTCTTCGCCATAGCGATCAATCCAATAATGGATTGCCTCCCAGCTGATGTATCAGGCTCCCTTTTCGTGGACGATTTTACCATCTATTGCAGCGCGCAGCGTACGTGTTTCCTGGAGCGCTGTCTTCAGCGTTCTCTTGACCGTCTTTACTCCTGGAGTGTCGCCAATGGCTTCCGTTTTTCTGCCGAGAAGACGGTCTGTATTAACTTCTGGCGCTACAAAGAGTTTCTCCCACCGTCCTTACGACGCGGTCCCGTTGCTCTCCCATTCGTGGAGACAACAAAATGTTTAGGTCTTACATTTGACAGGAAACTTAGTTGGTCTCCACATGTGTCTTATTTGGCTGCCCGTTGTACCCGTTCTCTCAATGTCCTCTGTGTTCTCAGTGGTATGTCGTGGGGAGCGGATCGAACTGTCCTACTTCGCCTATATCGGTCGATCGTCCGCTCCAAGCTGGATTATGGGAGCTTCGTATACTCCTCTGCACGGCCATCCATCTTACGCCGCCTCAACTCCATACAATATCGGGGTTTACGACTTGCGATCGGAGCGTTTTATACTAGTCCCGTCGAGAGTCTTCATGCTGACGCTGGTGAGTTGCCACTCACCTACCGGCGCGATATACTGCTTTGTCGGTATGCCTGTCGGCTACTGGCAATGCCCGACCACCCGTCTTATCGTTCCTTTTTTGATGACTCTCTCGACAGTCAATACGGGTTGTATGTCTCCGCCCTGCTACCCCCTGGAGTTCGCTTTCGTCGCCTCCTTCAACACCTTAATTTTTCACTCCCTGCCACCTTTCGAGTGGGCGAGAGCCACACACCACCTTGGCTCCAGGCTCAGGTTCGCGTCCACCTTGACCTCTGCTCGCTCCCGAAGGAGGTTACCCCCGGTTCAGTCTACCACTCCCGTTTTGTCGAACTTCGTTCGAAGTTCATTAATATGACCTTCATTTATACAGATGGCTCTAAGGCCAATGACGGGGTCGGGTGTTCTTTTATTGTCGGGGCACAAAGTTTCCAATATCGGCTCCATGGCCATTGTTCGGTCTTCACAGCTGAGCTCTTTGCCCTCTACCAGGCTGTCCTTTACATCTGCCGCCACCGACATTCTGCATATGTCATCTGCTCCGATTCCCTGAGCGCTATCCAGAGCCTCGGTGATCCGTACCCGGTTCACCCTTTCGTGCACCGGATCCAACGCTCTCTTCAGCAGCTGGCGGACGTCGGTTCTCCGGTTAGCTTTATGTGGGTTCCTGGCCATGTCGGTATCCCTGGGAACGAAGCTGCAGATGCCACGGCCAAGGCTGCGGTCCTCCAGCCTCAGACAGCTTCTTGTTGTGTCCCTTCATCAGATTGTAGCAGGGTAATTTGTCGGCGCATTGTATCGCTGTGGCATGCCGATTGGGCTGCACTTCCAGACAACAAGCTTCGGGCCTTGAAAGCTCTTCCCGTGGCTTGGACGTCCTCCTCACGCCCTTCTCGGCGGGAGGAGGTAGTTTTGGCCCGGTTGCGAATTGGCCACTGCCGGTTCAGCCATCGCCATCTGCTGACGGCTGCGCCGGCGCCGTTCTGCCCATGTGGGCAATTGCTGACGGTCCGCCACATTTTAACGTCGTGTCCGGATTTTAACACCCTGCGTCTCGATCTTGGCCTGCCATGTACTGTAGAAGCCATTTTAGCGGATGACCCACGAGCAGCTGCTCGCGTTCTTAATTTTATCAATTTGACAACCCTCTCAAAGGACATTTGATTATGCTGTTTTCTTTTTTAATCCTATGCCTGTCAGTATGTCTTTCATCGTGTTTTCCGTTTCGTTGCTGTTTTAAACTTGTGACTCGCGGTGCATTCCTAAAGTAGTCTGGGCGCTAATGACCGTTGACGTTGTGCGCCCTAAAACCACAAAAAAAAAAAAAAAAAAAAAAAACAAAAAAAAAAAAACTGTCACACATGTCAGTTTTCGCTGCTAATTGTGGTACACATTGAATACAAATCTTGCAGTTGAGTGCCCCTGGTGCCCCTCTCAGCTTGGCACCCTACGTGACTCATTGAGTCGCCTGGGCCGAGAAGTGGCTCTTCTCCTTGATGTGGGATCGCTACCATCTAATTCTTAGGCTAGATCTGTCAAATGATGTAGGAATCAGTATGAGCGCAAGTAGTGCTGTAATACACACATCAAAAAATGTTTTGCTTCACCTCGGTTCTGAGAGTTCCAGAACCTGTACAGAAAATTGGAATAGAGATCAATATAAACATCATTTCCACTCTTTTTATTGCTCATGAAAACCACACATTGCGTGTTGTACCACCATACAGTGAGACCTTCAGAGGTGGTGGTCCAGATTGCTGTACACACTGGTACCTCTGTTACCCAGTAGCACATCCTCTTGCATTGATGCATGCCTATATTCATCATGGCACATTATCCATAAGTTCATCAAGGCACTGCTGGTACAGATTGTCCCACTCCTCAACAGTGATTCAACATAGATCCTTCAGAGTGGTTGGTGGGTCACGTTGTCCATAAACAACCCTTTTCAATCTATGCCAGGCATGTTCAATAGGGTTCATGTCTAGAGAACATGCTGGCCACTCTAGTCGAGCAATGTTGTTATTATGAAGGAAGTCATTCACAAGATGTTCATGATGGGGGTGTGAATTGTCATCCATGGAGGCGAATGCCTCGCCAATATGCTGCTGATATGGTTGCACTATCAATTGGAGGATGGCGTTCACATATCGCACAGCTGTTACGGCACATTCCATGACGCCAGCAGCGTATGTTGGCCCCCCATAATGCCACCCCAAAACAGCAGGGAATCTCCACCTTGCTACACTCTCTGGGCAGTGTGTCTAAGGCGTTCAGCCTGAGCAGGTTGCCTCCAAACATGTCTCCAACAATTGTTTGGTTGAAGGCATATGCGACACTCATTGGTGAAGAGAGCCTGATGCCAATCCCGAGCAGTCCATTTGGCATATTGTTGGACCCATCTGTAGTGCGCTGCATGGAGTCGTGGTTGTAAAGATGGACCTCGCCATGGACATTGGCTTTGAAGTTGCGCATGATATAGCCCATTGTGCACAGTTTGAGCCGTAACACGGCGCCCTGTGGCTGCACGAAAAGCATTATTCAACATGGTGGCGTTGCTGTCAGGATTCCTCCAAGCCATAATCCGTAGGTAGTGGTCATCTACTGCAGTAGTAGGCCTTGGGTGGCTTGAGCGAGGCATGTCATCACAGTTCCTGTCTCTTTGTATTCCCTCCATGTCCGAATAACATCGGTTTGGTTCACTCCGAGACGCCTGGACATTTCCCTTGTTGAGAGCCCTTCCTGGCACAAAGTAACAATGCGGACGCGATCGTACCGCGCCATTGACCGTCTAGGCATGGTTGAACTACAGACAACACGAAACATGTACCTCCTTCCTGGTGGAATTCCTGGAACTGATCGGCTCTCGGGCCCCTCTATCTAATAGGCGCTGCTCATGCATGGTTGTTAACAACTTTGGGTGGGTTTAGTGATATATCTGAACACTCAAATGGACTGTGTCTGTGATACAATATCCACAGTCAACGTCTATCTTCAGGAGTTCTAGGAACTGGGGTGATGCAATACTGTGTGTGTGTGTGTGTGTATTTTCTCTGATAGATCGACCATCCACACATATAAAAATCCATACCGGTACTACGTTACCTATATTGCAGCTTACAGCTCGTTTGGTGCTGTAATGTTAATTGCACTGATCTTGGACACCAAAGATCTGCCTGTGTGCTCGCTGCTCACTTCTTTTGTCCTGATAATGAGATGTTTGATGTAATCATTCTGAGCATTGTGAAGTTAACGGGAACAAAGCAGCCATTACTGTTTGAGTCTCTCAACCGTTTATAAGGAAAAATGACGTGAAACCCGGTCTTGCTTTGCACGAATGTCACAACAGACAGTATCATATCTTAACTCTCTTTTCAACAACGAATGTCTTACGTTGAAACGTTTTGTGTGGCCATTCGTCTCTAGAAGATAGGCGGTTATTACCGTATGAAGGATGTTGCATCAGGAAATTAGTTCTGGCACCAGACTTGACTGAAACAATGGGATAAGTACGTGTGGTGCTCCGTGGTTTTAAAATTAGTTCTCAAAGAAGCCTGAAGAATTTCACCGCTTTGGCTGTCAGTACAGTTTTGGCGACAGTAATTATGAGGTAGTTAATGCACACCATTACCACTTTATTCCCCGTTATCAACTTGGGAAATCCTTCAAGAGGGCAATTCCAATCTGGTGAAATAAAGCAAGTATATGAGAAATTGGTACCGGATTCGGAATTTTCGTTTGTGTGAGACCACGTGTACAAGATCGCGTGTCGATTTATAGTTCTAAATTCGCATACTTTCCTGTTGGCTTCGCTTCTGCGTAATCTTTCATTGATTGTATTAATACCCGTTTGTATTGTGATATACTCTGAAATTTTGAACATTCGCGAATGCCGTGATAAACTCTTAGCGTTATCGTCAATTATAGGCGTAAACTTACAGGTGTCTTTTAAAATTTTTGAGGACAGTAGGCCTATCCTCGTTCAAAACAATCGTTCTCTAATTTCGTTGCACAATTACGTGAGAAATAGGTCATTTTGAAAATTTTCGACCGCTTACAAAACTATATTTTCGAAAGTTACCGGTACGAGTATTTGGATCTGTAATTTATTTCGTAGCAAATCAACGTTTGTGGTTCACAGTTCAGCCAAAGAATACATTATTCCTGAATCTCATTGTATACCAACACAAATAAACGTGTGTTTTTGAGAACTTTCGGAAGCTGCCATCGTCCTTTGTATACCGGTACTCTATGAGCAATTTGTAGTAAATCGGCGTTTGTGATTTGTGTACATCTAGTTTTCCCTTTAAGAAGTATAGCCTTGTATTTTATCTGCATAAATTGACACTGTTTTTGAGTTGGCTAGCAACTATAATTAACATCAAAACCTTTTAGGAAACGTAATTTTTACTACTGGTTTTTGTGTTGCCTTAATAGAAATCTCGTTTTGCGTATTTGCTTCAGTTCTTACAAGGAATCAGCAACTTTCTAGTTCAAAAGCTTAAAAGATATTCAACAGGCTTCACTGCTTTATAATACATTGCACCAGCCAAAATGTAGCCCCATTGTGAATGCTGTTCTCGAATATGGGATAAGTTTGTTGATGTTTGTAAGCAGTTAGAAGTCGTCCTACTACTGTCAAACAGTTGGCAGCTGCTGTGAATCAGTGTGACACAAAAGCTTATGATAGTTGTGTACCTATGATACCTGTGCCAGAGGTACCTCAAGTATTATCCCCTACTGTAGATCCTGTCTCCTCTGCAGGAAGTACAGGATCTGTCATTACCTGTCCACTTAACTGTGAGTGGTGTGTCAATGGCAGATCTAGGCATCCTGTACAGGGTGGACTGGGATTAGGGATGACTCAGAGTGTTGTACCAATCCCCCTAACAAACAAGTCTGAGGTTCTGTCTTTCACTGAAACTGAGCCAGTGGGACTCATTTTACCTGTTTTGGGGAAATCTGTTTTATCCTGTGTCAGGATGAAACAAATCCAAAAGAGGAGGGTCTATTAATTGGCGGAAGTTCAAACGTACAGCGAATAATGGTACCCCTTAGGGAAATGACAGCAAGGGACATGAAATGACACCAGATGCACTCAGTGATTATGCCTGGGCTGTCATTCAAGGTACTGAACAGGGTTCAAGCAACTGCAGAGTGTGGCACATGTTTGAACAAATGATGCCTGTGATCAGGGCTCTGAGACCAGATACTTTGAAGGTTCTGTGACAAGCTAGGCTGCGACTTCCTAGACTTGCAGAGTAGGACTGAGAACTGTAGGGTCCCCCTAAATGGGTCAGGTGTGCACTACATATCAAACGCAGCTGACTCAGGTACCTGACTATGTATGGGTCGTGCACACGAGGGCTTCTTAGATTATGTGACACGTTATCTAACCCAGATAACAATAACGGTTTTAAACCCAGAAATATCCACATAAGATCGAAAGAAATGCCTCCCACAAGTGAGAATATTGAAATAACTAATAGTAAACTGACAAAGCAATCGCAACAAAGTGCCAGAGTTTGAAGAATTCGTGAAAAGCAGTAAAGCTGACGTAATACTAGATACAGAAAGCTAGTTCATACCTGAAATTGATAGCAGTGTGACTTTTGGGGAAAATTTAAGTGTATATCGAGAGGATAGGCAAATGAGAAATGGAGGTGGTGTATTTGTCACAGAAGACAAGAAACTCAAATCCACCAAGATCGGAACTGAAACTGCATGTGAGATTGTTTGCACAAGACTGTACAGGAGTGGGCATAAAATGATAATTCGATCATTCTATCACCCACCAGACTTATCTCCAGACATAACCGAAAGCTTTAGAGATAACATCAGTTCACTTATACATAAGTTCCCCAATAATACTGTAATCATTGGTGGAGACTGTAATCATCCAACATTTAATTGGGAAAAATTACAGTTTTTTTGGTGGTGGATGTAATAAGACATCCTCTAAAACAGTACTAAATGCCATCTCTGAAAACTATCTAGAACTGATAGTTAGGAACCCCACTCATGATGGAAATACATCTGATCTAATGACAACAAGCAGACCTGACTTCTTTGAGGCTGTCCGCATCAAAACTGGTTTTAGTGACTCTGACATGGTTGTGGCAACAATGAGTAACAAAGGACAAAGGATAACTAAAATAAACAGTAAGATATATACCTTCAATAAATTAGATAAAAAAGTCAGTAGTGTTATCTCTCAATGAGGAATTTGAAACTTCCAGCACTGGGCAGTATCATGCAGAGAAATTCTGTCTCAAGTTTAAAAGAATAGTTGATCATGTACTGGATAAATATATACCCTGTAGAACAGTTCATAATGGAAGGGAACCTCCATGGTGTACAGCCACTGTAAGGAAACTTCTGAAGAAACTGAGATTACTGCATAATAGTTGTAAAACGAAGTGTAGGGCTATAGATACAGAGATGCCGAATGAAAGGCGTTTGGCTGTCAAAAGAGCAATACGTGATGCCTTCAATGATTACCATAGGAGAATACTGTCACGTGATCTTTCACAGAATACAAAGAAAATCTGGTCATATATAAAGGCTGTTAGTGACACCAAAGTTAGTGTCCAGTCCCTAGCGAATGAGACACTAAATGAAATTGAGTGTAGCAAAGCAAAAGCTGAAATGAAATGCTTAACTCCGTTTTCAAATGTTCCATTGCAAAGGAAAACACAGGAAAACAGCCCCAATTTGATTTCTGTACCACTGGAAAGATGTATGAAATAAGTAATAGTGGCAGTGGTACTGAGAAATCGTTAAAACTGAACAAAGCTCCAGAGCCTAATGGAATCCCTGTCAGAGTCAATACTGAATTTGTGGCTGAGTTAGCCTCTCTTCTAACTATAATCTATTGTAGATCCCTCAAACAAAAAACTGTGCCCAGTTTTTCGAAAAAGGCACAGGTCACATCTGTCTACAAGAAGAGTGGTAGAAGTGATTCACAAAACTACCGACCAATATCCTTGGCAACGATTTGTTATAAGATCTTAGAACATATTCTGAGCCCAAACATAATGAGGTATCTTCAACAGAATGGCTTCCTCAGTGCAAACCAGCATCGATTTCGAAAACACCGATCCTGTGAAACTCAACTCCTACTTTTCTCACATTTCTTACTGAAAGCTTTGGATCAAGGCAATCAGGTAGATGCAGTATTTCTTGATTTTCGAAAAGCATGACATGGTGAATCAAGTGATGTATGTGACTGGAGTGAGAACTTTTTGGTAGGGAGAACGCAGCATGTTATCTTGGATCGAGAATCATCATCAGATGTAGAAGTGATTTCAGGTATACCCCAGGTAAGTGTCATGGGACCCGTGCTGTGATCCTGCAGACAATATTACTAGTAAAATCAAGCTTTTTGCAGGTGATGCAGTTATCTATAATGAAGAACTATCTGAAAGAAGCTGCAAAAATTTTCAGTCAGATCTTGATAAGATTTGAAAGTGGTGCTAAGATTGGCTACGATTATAATATCAAAAACTCACTACTGGAGTCGGCCAACTCATACAAATACCTCGGTGAAACACTTTGTAGAGATAGGAAATGTAATGATCACATAGATTCAGTTGTCGATAAAGCAGGGGGTAGACTTTGATTTATTGCTAGAATACTGGGGAAGTGCAATCAATCTACAAAGCAGATTGCTTACAAATCACTCTTGTGACTGGTTCGAGGATACTGCTCAAGTACATGGGACCCATACCAGATAGGACTAACATGGGATATTGAATACATACAGAAAAGGGCAGCACAAATGGTCTCAGGTTGTTTAAGATGTGGGAGAGTGTCACAGAGATTCTGAAGGAACTGACTGGCAGACTCTTGAAAATAGACTTAAAATACCTTGAGAAAGTCTATTAACAAAGTTTGAAGAACCAGCTTTAAATGATGCTGCTAGGAATATACTAGAATCCCCTACATATCGCTCACTTAGGGATTGTGAGAGTAAAATTAGAATAGTTACTGCATGCACAGAGGCATTCAAACAACACTCCATACGCTAATGGGACAGGAATAAAACCTAATAACAGCTACAGTGGGACATAACCTCTACCATGCATCTCACGGTGGTTTGCAGAGTACAGGTGTGTATGTCCTCAGGTGTAACGGAGACATATGCTTGCAACACTGGCATTCATTACAGTGACTTAGGCATTGGCGTTCTTTACAGTGACTTTGTAAAGTCTGACAGATCGGCAGAGAGCCGATCAGTGATACCTCTATGTGATTCTGTCAAGATTTTTCACAAATCCGAGATGACCTGATGTCAATTCTTCATGAAAATACTTCACTATATCTGGCTGTAAATAAGTTAGGAATACGACTAATCTTGTCTGTCCCACTGGATCATAATTGCTTTTACACAGTTTTCCATCTATCAATCAGAGTTATGGTTTGACAGCTTCTTCCTTCTGTAAGGCACATATGATGTTCAGTAGTCCTTTATCTTCTATTTATTCATTTGCTGTTTCGTTAGTACAACGTTCACTGGGATATTACCAACGCTGTAATGTTCCTGCAGTTAATTCCGCGATCGGGTGGCATTTTTATGTTTGCCTTAATTTTTTCTATGACTATGATATCACATTTCTAAAGCTTCAGTGCTTCCTCATGGTAGTATTATAGGCCCCTTTGCTGTTCCTTATCTACATAAACGATTTGGGAGACAATCTAAGCAGCTGTCTTAGTTTTTTGCAGATGACGCTGTCGTTTATCGACTAGTAAAGTCATCTGAAGATCAAAACAAATTGCAAAACGATTTAGAAAAGATATCTGTATGATGCGAAAATTGGCAATTGACCCCAGATAATGAAAAGCGTGAAGTCATCCACATGAATGCTAAAAGGAATCCGTTAAACTTCGGTTACACGATAAATCACTCAAATCTAAAGGCCATAAATTCAACTAAATACCTACCTAAATACTTAAATTGAAAGGAACACTTAGAAAATGTTGCGGGGAAGGCTATCCAAAGACTGCGTTTTATTGGCAGGACATTTATAAAATGTAACTGATCTACTAAGGAGACTGCCTACACTGCGCTTGTGCGTCCTCTTTTAGAGTACTGCTGCGCAATGTGGGTTTCTTACCATATAGGATTGACAGAGTACATAAAATAAGTTCAAAGAAGGGCAGGACGTTTTGTATTATCGCAAAATAGGGGAGACAGTGTCACTGAAATGATACAGTATTTGGGATGGACATAATTAAAACAAAGGCGTTTTTCGTTGCGGAGGAATCTTCTCACGAAAAATTCAGATCATCGACTTTCTTCTCCGAATGTGAAAATATTTTGTTGACGCCGACCTACATAGGGAAAAACGATCACCATGATAAAATAAGGGAAATCAGAGCTTATACGGAAAGACTTTGGTGTTCGTTCTTTCCGCGCGCTATACGAGATTGGAATAATAGAGAATTGTAAAGGTGGTTCGATGAACCCTTTGCCAGGCACTTAAATGTGATTTGCAGAATATCCATATAGATGTAGTTGTAGATTTTGATCGATTCTTCAATATTTTTCAGCTTGGATCAAGGGTAGTAGTTCCCACAACAATAAATTGTGAGACAAAAAAATAGGGTCGGCTCTTACTGCTTGCTCAAATAACAGCGCGGCTTTCTTTTTTTTTTCCTCGGCCACACGCTGAGTAATATTCTCAGAGTTGGAGAGTAGTCTTTCCTGCACGAAAACAGAAGCATTGTCGTAGTCACTGGCATCAGTGATTCATGTCAGTAAGAATCAGGACTGGGCGTGTAGAAATATTACTGGCTCCGGCGGTGGTGGCGTGGGATGCAGGTGCAAGTTTTCGTTGCCAATGGAAGCCTGGAGATAAACGGCGGGAAATTATAACATCTCTGTATTTATGCGGGAGCCATGTTAAAGCGCGAAGTTCTGTGTTGTTCATAGAGAAGTGACGTTGTTAGCCAAGTTTGCGTTGTTTATGTTGTGATTTGAACATCAAAGGAGAAAATGTTTGACCCACACGGTTAGTGTGTTTGTTTTTGCTATTGTTATTGTTGTGGTCTTCTTGTTGGTTCGCCCGTATTGTAATTGAATACGTCGCTTTTGATGTATAAGTTATCTGGAGTTATTGGTGCGTAAATGGAAGAACTTTGTGCTGTACGGGGCAACCGAAGTTGGCGAAGTTATGGGAATACCGCCTTTATATTCGAGAGACTGGAATGTGGGTAGCACAGTTGTCAATACGTTGCTTGAGGGGTTGAACTGGAAAAAACACACTGAGGATCTGCTGAAACATTTGAGTTCAGCTCAGTAAATTAGCTTACCACGACGCTTATTTTCATTCTCAGCTTTCGTTTGGCATCATATTCTGGGTTAACTCATCATTGAGTAAAAGAGTGTTCATTGCACAAAAGCGTGTAATCATAATAATTGCTGGAGCTCATCCAAGATCATCCTGCAGACACTTTATTTAAAGAGCTAGAGATCTTCACTGTAACCTAACAATATATATTCACTTATGAAGTTTGTTATTAACAATCCGAATGAATTCAAGTAATAGCAGTGTACACGGCTACAGCACTAGGAGAAAGGATGATCTTCACTGCTCAAGGTTAAATCTAACTTTGGCTCAGAAGGGGGTAAATTATACTGCCACAAAAGTCTTTGGTCACTTACCTAATAGCATCAAAAGTCTGACAGATAGCCATATAGCATTTAAAAGGAAATTAAAAAATTTCTTAATGGCAATCCGTACACGCATTAGATGAATTTTTGGATATAGTAAGTGGGTAATTTCCCCAACCCCCACACACACATTATATATATATTGTCATGTAATATTTTGTGTAATGTAATATCTTGTATATGCACCTTTTATTAACCTGACACGTTCCACATCATTATGAAGTGTTGTACTCATGATCTGTGGAACAAGTACTAATCTAATCTGAGTACTGCAAACCTTTCTAATTGGAAATACGGAAGCGTCCGATCCCGCCCGTCTGCTTTGACCCATGACGTCACAAATATGGCGGAAACAAAAAAACACACACACACACTTCCCACAAGAAGCCTAATGACACTAATGGGACAAGCGGGGGAAATGGGGTGTTTTGGGTTTGGGGGCAAACTAAATATAAACAAATTTAGACACCTTGCGTAGCTACAACGTGTAAGTGAAGACAGCCATGCATGAATACCCACCCACCTCCCCAGGTGTCGTAACCCCTGCAACCCATAGAAGATAAAGATGCTTCAGTAGCTGATTAGTGTTTTTTGTCTTTTTTAAAAAAAAATCTCACGGGATAGAATGAACAGATCAAAAAGATCAATATAATAAACTAAAACAGAAATTGGAGGAAACAGATAATTAAAATAAGTAATAAGTGTTTTTAAATTTAAAAAAAATCTCACGAGATAGAACGAACAGATCAGAAAAGTAAATAAAATAAGATAAAACAGAACTGGAGACAGCCACACTCAAACCAAACTCCGCGCCGTCTTGACGTCACACACAACACCCTTACGTCACGGGTCAAAGCCGACGCGTGGGATCGGACGCTTCTGTCGACCCTTCTAATTCTTTTCGACTAGTCTCAAAATATTGACGTACTACTAAGATGCTGTTTTTAAGTGTTATCTTAGTTTTGTTTTGGAAGCTGGTAGGGCTTTTATTCTTTTTTAACTGGAAATCTTTTGTATAATAAGCAACCTGCAGCAGGTTTTTGCCACCCAGTTGTAGTCGGGTACTGTTGATATAATAGTGATCTACTCTTGTGCTACAATTGTGTAGTACACTCTTTAGCATTAGTTTAGTTTGAGATGCAAAATAGTTTCAAATAGCCTACATACATATAGAGGAAATGGGCATTATTTTATATTCTTTGAGTATGGTTTTACGGAACTCTCTTCCAATAAATCTGATTGCTCGTAAAAGCATACTTAAATATTCAGTGTGTGTGTGTGTGTGTGTGTGTGTGTGTGTGTGTGTGTGTGTGTGTGTGTGTGTTTTGAGCTGTTTATTGTAATTTATTATAGTGTGTTGATCCGTGGCCTAATTCATAAATAAATAGAAATTGATGTTGAAACTTCAGCCAGATTATAAAAAGAGATTGAAAATAGTTTGTTTATGTACTCGAAGTTGGGGTATTGTAGTTGAAACAACGGTGATAGTTCGTTCATTAGTTTTTGTAACCCTTTTTGAAACATCATAATGACACATACATGACTGGAATGTCATCGCTGTTATCCACACTTTAAAAAAATGTTTTCTCGAAATCAGTAGTTCAGTACAATAGAGAGATGAATAAAAATAAAGAATAACAATTTTTTTCCAAACATTTTCAGATTCTATGCAAGGTGGTTATTACAACAACTCAACAAACTTTGATAGCCCATCAACCCAACAGCCATCTAAAGGTCCTGTAAGTATGACTTGCACTGACTGTCTTTGTGTGGAAATAAGTAATGACATAGGAGATTCTTATGTGCACTTAAGTACTATTATTCTGCCTTATCTGCTAGTTATGTCATAGCCTACTGCTGGTAAAGGAAATAGAGGAATTCATGCAGAAGACCCACAGAGTTACAATGGAAAGGGTGAAATAATGATTACTGAAGTAGGGCCTATTTAACATAAAGAAAACAACTGGAATTTGCTTTGAAATTGACAGATGGTCACCAATAGTTTTTATTGGTGCAACTAATACACCAGGCACTGTAGAACGTAGTTGTAACCGGAGGTCTTCAAATTCAATACCTATTGGACAATGCTGAAGTCATCGTGTGTGTGCAATTTTTTTGAAGGTGGTGTTATAGTTCCACTGTCGTGTGTTAACCCATCAGTGATATTTACTACTTCAGTCTTAAAAGTTATTTTGTACAGTCTTCTTATTACTCCTTTTATTTAAACTTAATGCATATAAACATGCATCCACCCACAGAAAGTTTTGAGAGTCATTTGGCTTGCTTATCCTCAAGTTACTTTGTAAATCTTTCTCTCTTCTTGCACCACTCTCTCATTCACCTACACTGCTTCTTTTCCTTTGGAGTCATCAGTCCTCTGACTGGTTTGATGGGGCTCACTACAAATTCCTCTCCTGTGTCAACCATTTCATCTTAGAGTAGCAATTGCAACCTAGGGCCTCAATTACCATATTTAGGCCATTCCATGTCAAATCAACAAGTGCTACAACCTGACCCTCTCAGATTTTTTGAAATTAACTATGCATATATTACTCATAAATCATGACCCAAATTAATTTTTTCACATTTTTCTGATGAAAAGTTACCGAGTAATAGACCTTCAAAAATTGAAAAGATGACAAATTTTTGACTTGCGGAGCAAGGCCGTAGGAAAAATAAAAAGCTTTAGAAAACTTAAAATATGAGCAGAAGAATTATAGAAAGCATCATTTGAAATGAAAAAGGTCTAACTAAATTACTTGGAAAAGGTGGCAGAGAACATGAAGGAAGTATACAAATAAAAAACTGAAGTGCCAGAACAGTGTTAAGGAAAAATTATTATGAACCCTCTGAAAGATTCTGGTAACATATATGGTACAGACAAGTCTGTTTGGTAGACAAAGTATTCTGTAAAATGTTATGAAAATAATATCCCAAGAGAGCACACCAGTCAATATATAATGAAAGAAAAATATGTGTGAAATATTAAAGCATCATAGTAACAATCAAAGACAAATCAAAACGTTGGGTATAAATCCATGAATGAATGAAAGATGACTCTTTAAGAATCAGGTTTGTTGCAACCTCTTTTGTATACATACACTGACTGAATTATCAGAATTGGTCAACTGAAGCCCTACCAATAGGAGATGTTGGCTTTTTCCCATAGTATGATGATGGTGCACATGAAGAAACAGAAAGAGAACAGAACACTGACTATTTATTTTGTGTCTGCATTAATTATTGGAATGTGGGTTGTGATGGGCTAATCTGAATCTTAGTACAAGATCTAGGTTAGGTTGGAAGGTGACAGGTTGCGATTTGGCAGAGGGGTTGAATGCTTCAATTAACCCACCAAAAACTGGAAAAATTTTTCGCCATAGTAAATACTTGTGGGAAATGTAAGGTACTTGGACATACAGCTATTGGCTGGTGATCAAGTTGCAGTGTAAAGCAGCCAGAGACCATTAATAATAATATGCAATATTTCATATTGCACAATATTATTGACTGTAGAGAAGATTGAAGGTTGATATATTGTGCAATATATTGACAAATCTGCTGAAATTAGACTTTTAATTGAACAAAGTGCTTAGACTTTACAGTCTCAGACTAATATTGTATATCTTTTTCAGCTCAGTCTCATTTGCTAAACTATTTATTTTGTGGTTTTTGTTGTGTCGTTAAGTGCAAATGGCTTCAAAATCTATGGAATCCACATTCATTTGAGAACTGTTTAAAGTATATTGGGGTTTGTCAGCCTCATGGCATGTTGAATTAAACGATATAGTAATGATGAAAATCAAAAAGAGCAGTATTGTCAGTTATTGCCAAAATGTAGGAAAATATACCCGAAAGCAGATAGATAAAGAAATTAAATTCATTGTGGACAAATGATAGAAAAGAACAGAAAAGAATGAAGAGTGCATTGAAAAGGAGAGCTGGTGCTGACTAGCTACTAGAGCTATGCAGTTTTAAGAGAAGGTATTAAGTACTGTTTTGTAGGATGTCATGCCACACCAGCCACTTACACAATTGTAAATACACCAGTTGATTGGTGGATAAGTAGTCTTCTCAGAAATTTCAGTATGATTGGTGAACACAGGTACTTGCAAACTGAGGTGTCTTCTCAAAAGTTTTGCTTATATCTGGATTGTGAGTCCAGTGGTCAGTAGAATGACCCAATTAGAAGTCCATGCCAAAATCTGTCACTCATTCTTGCCCAAGCAATCTTGTGGTGCAGTCCCCCCCCCCCCCCCCCCTCTCTCTCTGGGGATTGAGGTTTTTGTCTCTTGTGACAAATAGAGGACCTTCTTTCTCGTTATTTCTCATTTACCCAGATAATCTCACTGTTATCAGTTTCATGTTTTGACCAGCAAAACCTAGTATCTTATGAGCTCTGCTGGTTTCTAGGAGCACTTCAAATTCTGGCATTTTGTTGAGAAGGCTTTGTCAGTTTACTTGTAGATTTTTTAATATTCTCTTTGGAGTGTATTTCTTTTAATCTTGCACATAATAGATGGGGTTTCCTGCAGGTGTCACTGTCTGGACGGAATGGAGAATTGCCTAACTAATAAAATCTTGTCTGCACCCCACGCACTCAGCTTCCTGGATAGCAGCCTCTGATGTGTAGTACACACGTGGCCCCTTTTGGGAGGACTTTACAGTTCTCAACCCGATAGCACAAGTCTAGGAAGCTCCAGCCTACCTTGTCACAGAACCTTCAAAGTCTTTGGTCCACTGGAGTCAGAAACAAGGGAGCCATGACTAAGTTCTGGGGGCAGTGCTGTAGATTGTGAACTGACCTTCTCAGCTAGTTGTCAGTCACTGGAAGGATCCAAATATGACCTAAGAACCCAGATGAGAGGCATTATTTGCTCCAAAATGGGCCATAATTTGTTCGGTTCCGTCCTGTTGCCTTTGTGGTTGTAGGAACAAATTCTTTGACATTTTGAATGAGGTAGCCTAACATACACGCTGAATGTGCACAGTAATCCTTCTCATTCCTTGCTGTCATTTCCATAAGGGGAACAATTATTTACCATATGTTTGAACTGCTGATGATAAATAGACCCACACACTTTTGAGTTGGCCTCCAATGAGGCACCCTCCCACCACCACTACTCCAGTCCTGTAACCGGGAAGGTGTACACGATCAAAGGCAGAGCCACATGTGAAAGCACCTACGTGATTTACCAACTGACATGCCTACACTGTGAAGCCTTCTATGTGGGAATGACCAGCAACAAACTGTCCATTCCCATGAACGGACACAGGCAGACAGTGTTTGTTGGTAATGAGGATCACCCTGTGGCTAAACATGCCTTGGTGCACGGCCAGCACATCTTGGCACAGTGTTACACCGTTTGAGTTATCTGGATACTTCCCACTGACACCAATCTATCAGAACTCCGGAGATGGGAACTTGCCCTTCAATATATTCTCTCTTCCCGTTACCCACCAGGCCTCAACCTCCGCTAATTTCAAGTTGCTGCACCTCGTACATCACTTGTCATCCAACATCTTTGCCCCTGTACTTCCGCCTCGACTGACATCTCTGCCCAACCTCTTTGCCTTTACGTATGTCTGCCTGTGTCTGTATATGTGTGGATGGATATGTGTGTGTGTGCGAGTGTATACCTGTCCTTTTTTCCCCCCTAAGGTAAGTCTTTCCGCTCCTGGGATTGGAATGAATCCTTACCCTCTCCCTTAAAACCCACATCCTTTCGTCTTTCCCTCTCCTTCCCTCTTTCCTGATGAAGCAACCTTGGGTTGCGAAAGCTTGAAATTCATGTGTGTGTTTGTGTGTTTTTTATTGTGTCTATCTACCAGCGCTCTCTCGTTTGGTAAGTCACAGCATCTTTGTTTTTTATATATATTTTAATTGTAAGATTTATTTTTCTCTACTCCACTGTCTTCAGTAATTCGGGTTCTCATGTTTGTCAATCTATGGACATTCTTAATAATCCAATACCCGTGTTTGTGCTGCTCCAGACACCAGTTTTATCATCCTTATCTTTTTGTATCTTGAAGCTTGTATGTTTGAACCTAGTTGCGTTATGGTTACTGCACAAGGTGAAGATTGTAATGGGACATCACACACATCCGTGCCCAAGGCAGGATTCGAACCTGCGACCGTAGCGGTCTCGCGGTTCCAGACTGCAACGCCTAGAACAGCACGGCCACTTCAGCCGGCCCCCAATAGCGACACCAATGCATTTTGGTGTACCACTGCTCCAGTAGTCCTCATTCCCAGGAAAATTTAAGAGGTCAGGATTCATATGTGTTCTTAAGGTTGAAAGTACCAGGTGGACCAAGTCAGATGGATTTTGCGTCAGATAGTTCTTTCTGTAATTAACAACATAATACAGGGTTTCCGTAGTTTCAGAGATTTTTACTTGAGCGATAATGGTGTGATTGTCAGTATGTATGCTCTCTATTCTTTCAGGGAAAATTGGAACATTTGTCTAACTGCTAAACGTTGATTTGATTTTACACACACACACACACACACACACACACACACACACACACATATTGGTCAAGCCCGCTGCTGCCCACACCAAAACAGTGTTTATTGTGCAGTATCGTTTCCTGTCTACGCTGTGAAGCCTTCTATGTGGGAATGACCAGCAACAAACTGTCCATTCCCATGAACGGACACAGGCAGACAGTGTTTGTTGGTAATGAGGATCACCCTGTGGCTAAACATGCCTTGGTGCACGGCCAGCACATCTTGGCACAGTGTTACACCGTAAAGCCAACCAATGCCCTTGAACAGTGCAAGGAGATCCTTTACCAGTGCTTTGCTAGACACAATTTCTTCAGGTCTGGTTGATCAGAATATTCTTTGTCTTTTAATCTCAAATTCCTCACATTCGATTCAAAGATCAGGAGGTGATGCTGTTCCCTCACCCACACCGCACATCCTACATCTGGGGTCTTCTTCTATTATCCCCATTGTATGTAGGTGTTTTTTGAAATTCCCATGGCCTGTCAATAGTCCAACCATGAGTTTTATTTCTCTTCTGTTCAAACTCAGGATTGAGAGACTTCTCTTAGAACATGACTTCGGCATCAATACCTTGCTATGTTTTTGCTTTTGGACCTTAGCCCAATATTCTACATGCTGTTTCCTTGTCCAGTCTCGTAATTTTATCTTGATCATCTCCTTGGTGATTGTCAGAACAGGTTCTGGTCTGATAAATGGTATCATTGCCCCCATCTTGGCCAACCTATCGGCTTGCTCATTACCACTACTCCCTGAGTGACAAGATACCCACAATAGGCTTACCCTATTGCTTTCCCCTATCTCCATAAGGACTTTGTGGCGATCTGCCATGATCTTTGATCTTGTTGCAGAGGCTGACAGTGCTTTCACGGCTGCTTGGCTGTCTGAATAAATGAAAATGCTTCGACCTCTGTAGCACCTCTGCAAATTCTCCTCCACGCACACCCTGATAGCAGATATTTCTGCTTGAAACACAGTTGCCATCTTCCCTAGAGAGATTGCACTCTCCAGCCTTGGCTGCATTCTGTACACCCCGGCCCCAACACCTTGGTCTGTTTTCGAACCGTCAGTGAAGTGAAGCAGACTATGTCCCCAGTAAGGTGTCAAAATTTGTTCTCCCAGAGTTCTGTATTTCCAATTACTACATTGAAAGGCTTGTCAAAGCAGTTGGGACTTACTATATAGTCGGCCGGCATTTCCCCAACCATACTTATGTCTACACCTCACTCACTATTTTAGTGTGAGGTTGTAACCTCCCCCTCACTTCTCGACCTTAATGACAGTGAAAAATTAAACCGCGTGTACCTAATGAAAATTTGGGAAAAGCAATCGTCACCGAAGTTAATCTGTTGGTAAAGAGGGAGGAAAGGTTTACATCTAAATGAAAGGAAAAATGCAAATGAAACTGGTGGAAATTAATTTTGAAAAGGGGTAAAGTTAATAAAGAAAGTAAATGTGTGGCCGTTACGTCAACAATTAACTAGCGGTAATTAGATATTTGAGATTTGGGGGAAATCACGGTCGCCAGTCCTAAGGACAATTACTACAGTAACTGAAAAAGAAAGGTTATTACACATATAATTAGCACTAGAAGCGTGGAAACTGAAGGTTGACACGTGTAGTGTGAAAACTGAAAGTTTGTCAGAAGTAATAAATTTCGCTACACTCTGACTTAATTTAGCAAAAGAATTAATAAAACCGTAAAATCGAAAGTTAATTTAGTGACTGAAGTTAATAGTGAGCTTTCTTTCTGAAGCACATCGAAATTCAGTAAAATACGGTTAGTCTTGGCCTACCTCAACAATCATTTCAAAAGCTACTTGAATCTATGCAATTTAGAAATAAGAGATTTAACTTTGAACTTGAATTAAATGATTCTGAACAATTAACAATAGTAAAATTTAGTACGTACCAAGCTGAGCTGTAGTCACAGGTAAGCTAAAATATGGTAACAAAACTCGCACTCATAATTTGTGCTTGTGTAATCTAAATATTGTAGCCAGCTATGAATACTTTCACCAGGTGAAACGGGCTCTTGATGTGCGCCAGCTAATGCTTCCCGTCCGCGACACCGTGTCAGAAACTATCATAGCAAGTCGAGCACGATGACATGCTGCCAAACCCCGAACGCGCGGCAACTCGCGGGAGCGTCACACAACACACCTGACCCACTGCACTACCCCAGCCAGACTCTCTCTCTGCCCGCGCTCCACGCGACAGAGTTAACACTACCAAAGATCCTAAACACTTAGGTTCTCCACGCGACCTATCGATGTATTCATTCGATAGCATAGTTTTCCCTAGGCAAGACCCAACGTAAAAATACAAATAATATTTACAAAACAAACCAACATAAATGCATATATATATATATATATATATATATACAAACAGTAAAACAATTACAATATATAAAGAGACAGAAATGTCACATCTTGAGGTAACAAAACAAGGAAATAAATTATAGTACAATAGATGGAAATAGGAGGATATGCAATTCCGGCGTCACAAGGTCCTGGATAGCTCAGTAAGTTCCAGTTTTTGCCAGTCCTTAACATGTGTGCTCCAGCTGCTGCCTCCATCTTTACTCACAGGTGTAATGGGGGCATGTCCAGCATGGTTCCCATCCCAGCAGTGGGTGTGCTGCTAATTTTGCCTGTAATGGCCAAGCAGGCCAATCTCTGCACCTTAGCAAGCTCCTTAGCAGCTACCTGCTGTTATACCTTTTTCCATCACGCTGTAGCCACATAAGTGTCATAGGTCTTACTACCGTGGTATATATCCAGTTCATACTCTTGGGGCTTAAGAGTCAGTTTTTACCACAAGCTCTCCTGGCACTCATTAGAGTACCTTTTGCATTGGAACAGGTGCTCTTACTTGAGGGGTCCATGATCCATGCTTACCCCGAGATATTTCACTAGCCCCTTCACTAGCAAAGTTTCATCGAGAAGCTTGAGATTCCAATATGTGTATTGGATCTGCTTCTTTGTAAATGGCACTACAACAGTCTTCTTAGGACTGACCCTTAGAGCCTGTTTCCTGCACCAATTCTGCACAGTGTTCAATGCTCCTAGTGCCTTAGCTCTGACTGTACTTGAAAATTTGCCAAGTATTACTATGACAAGATCATCTTCATATCCCTGGCAAAAGTACTGTCTTGAGTTTAATTCTACAATGAGTTCATTCACCACAAGTGAACTGTGGATTTCTTTTCAAAGAATTTTCTTAAAAATTTATTTACTAGTGATTCATCAAGAACATTAACACATTTAATACACTATGTGAGTGCGGAAGTAGTTGCCAGGGAGTAACTGATGAAATCATAATGAAATTGCTTTTAACAAATGGGAATTTTATTCCAAAAAGCATTTTTTTTTAAAAAAAGAAACAGGTTTAAAATTATAACCAGAAAGCACCCTCTAAATATCAAGTTACAGTTTATTCAGAGGCAGAAAGAAACAAATTTTTGAACTGTGTGAGCTTTCGGGCTGAGAACCTTGCCGCTCCCTTTTGACACAGCCGTAGCCACGTCCGCTCACAACGACCTCTGAAAGACTACACAGGTGCAAATCTGCAACACACCAGATTACTTTAAACTAAAAGTTTTAACAATTCACACAAGCACATAAACTATGCACCCTGTAGGAGTGATGGAAATGTTACAAAAAACTAAAATTAAAATATTAACTTGCCACCGAAGGTGCAACTTAATTTTAACTTCCAAGAAAAGTCTTATGGTGGTAGGGTGGCAACTTTATATACTAAAATGACCATTTAAATAAAATCCCATGAAATACAATCCTATATAAAATTATACAAGGTTGGCCAAACTAGTTAACACGCTCGACAGTACACATATACCGCCTCTCAAGATGATAGGCCAGATAAAAACATATTTCAGGAATTAGGCCGTTACACTCCAAGCAATAAATTCGTTAACACACCGAATCCAACAAACATGACAGAGGGCAGATTGATAGGGAGACTACCGAACAACCCGAACCGCAGGTTGCTCTAACCCGCCCCTACTCCACAAGGAAAAAACGGACCACCCAATTCATAAATAACCACCTTCCCGAAGGTGGGCACACGGCGAAGAATGGTGGGACGACCCCAAAACAAAGTGGCTGGTGACCTCACCAAGAAAACAAGTAGAATTTAACAAGTAAATGAAACAACATATCGCCAATCATTTAACTTCTATTAACTGCGATTTCCAGAGCAGACCTGGTGCAGCACCCCCAAAACGCTCTCCCGAACTGTCCGCTGCCAGCCGCTTCAATGGACGCAGGAAGGATGGCCGCGAAGCCACTACCCCTTTCTATACTGTGCGGTCCACTGGACTCACGTGGCGACCTCACATGGCTGACGCTCAAGGCGGACAAGTCATCTTGTGTCTCAGTGCTCGACCGACCAACCGATTGATCCAACCGCCAATGACCATTGCCTGAGCAACTCGAGCAGACCGGCGGCCTCACGCGCAGACTCAGATGCAGGAACTGAGCCCCGACCGGGCAACCACTTGCTGAGTTGTCTTACTGGCGGAGTGGAAAGACTCTCATTTATCCGACTTTATAGATTGATCCGAACAAAACACATACTAACAGTCCGGACAACAGACAGACACTAACTACCTCACAGATTCGGACGAGAGTCAGACTAGCAAGCTGGGGATGAGAGACTGACCCCAGACTGATTGCGACTGACTGCTGGCGAGCTCATAGCGCCCCTTAAATGCACGTGAACAGGCAACCTTTCCCCTTTCCCA
Organism: Schistocerca nitens; assembly: GCF_023898315.1. Lineage (NCBI taxonomy): Eukaryota > Metazoa > Arthropoda > Insecta > Orthoptera > Acrididae > Schistocerca > Schistocerca nitens. Next base: position 831,937,947 of record NC_064615.1, read on the forward strand.
CCAGAGGGAGACACCAAAGCTGTGATTGCTACAGCGGCGCCACCCCCAGAAACGGAGGGCAACTACTTCACACTATGCGCTGCGGCTCGCTCTTCAAAACAGCAATTTTTACCACGGCTCAACAAGGTTCCACAATAGAGGGTACGGGACCCCTCCTTGTGGACAGCCTCTGGTGCTGTTTACCATTTTTTCTTGCATCATTGTGGTTTCTACCTTTCTATCACTGAGCATGGCTCTAATCCACCTGCAGATGGTGGTCTCTAAGCCATGCACTTCTACTGCATTAACCATGGATTTGAAGGTCATGTTGCTAAAAGCCCCTTCGATATCCAAGAAGATGCAGAGGGCTATTTCCTGAAAGTGTAGTGATTTCTCCACCTCCCCAAAAAACTGGTGGAGTGCAGTTTCACATGATTTTCTTGGTTGGTATGCATGCTGGTTTATGTGTAGAGGGACCCTAGTTAACCTCATCTCCCTAACATGCACGTTGACCAATTTTTGTAATGTTTTAAGAGGAAAGGAGGTCAGACTGATTGGTCTCATATCCTTGGCCTCGGTATGATCAGTTCTCCCTGGCTTTGGAATGAAGACAATCTTCACTGCCCCTCCAGATGTTAGGAATGATTCCTGCTGCTAGGCTAACCCCAAATAACCTGCATAGGACTCTTATTAAGTTCACTTTACTATGGACAACATATTCTCTGACTGATTCCCAGTTCTCTGTTCAAACACCTGAAAACCGATATCTTACAGGGATCTTGTTCTGGTCTATGTTGTCTGTCAGAGTGCGTTGAAGAAAATGAGTCTTGAGTAGTAGTTCCAGCATTTCATGTGCTGTCATTGTATACTCCCCATCCTCTTTCTTTTAAGTTCCTCCTGGATTATGCTGAAATTTTGGTTGGACATTCTGATCATATGTCTTTGGTATCTAATACATCAACAAATAAACTACAGTCTTGGAGCACAAGTAGATAAGGTGGTAGTGTGTTGTTCTGCTGTAGTTATTTCCCAGGAAACAGCAGTAACACAACATCAGAAGCAGCTGAGAGATCCATAAATACAAGGTGAGGCACAGAAGACAGGCCATACAAAATACCTCCAGAATGAGTAACTACATTGACCTAGGTATGTTTACTCCTTTATGATAGACAGTGTGTAAAAATTTTTTTTTATGTAGGCAATTATTTTTAATGTTATAGCTGCCAAATCATGGTACTGACTCCTTTTGAAAGTGGTTGTGTATGGCTATCTGCAGCATTGGAAATAGCATTTAAAGACATCTTCAGTGACATAACATGTTTAGAACTTTATCAAATAGTAATAAGATAACAGCATTGTGCATTGCTGTCTCCTCATTTGAAGAAGACGTCCCACAGACATTTGCCTTACTGTACCAAATGTAAGCAGACATGGAACTTTGCTGGCCTATGCTGTTATAAGTCTTGTGATCTGCTATCTTTCAAAGCTGTCCACTACGTACTGCACTGAATTAAATACCTATAACATACAGCTTCTTGCTGTTTTGAGTCTGGCCTGACACTGAGGTGACAAAAGTCTACAGATGGCAGTAGTATCATATGCACAAGATATAAAAGAGCACTGCATCGGTGGAGCTGTCGTTTGTAATCGGATGATCCATGTGAAAACGTGTGAGAGGTAATTATGGCTGCATGACTGGAATTAACAGTCTTTGAATGCGCAGTGCTAGTTGGAGCTAGATGCATGGGACATTCCATTTTGGAAATCGTTAAGGAGTTCAATATCCCAGTATCCACAGTGTTAAGAGCGTGCCAAGAACACCAAATTTCTGGCATTTCCTCTCACCATGGACAACACAGTGGCCTACAGCCTCACTTAATGACTGAGAGCAATGGTGATTATATAGAGTTGTCAGTGCTAACAAACTAACAATGTTTCTTATAATAACCACAGAAATCAATTGGGATGTACAATGAACATATCCATCAAGGCAGTGTGGCGAAATTAGGCATTAATGGGCTATGGTAGCAGACGACTGATGCGAGTGCCTTTGCTAACAGCATGATATTGCCTGCTGCGCCTTTTGTGGGCTCGTGACCATCGGTTTGACGAGAGATGACTGGAAGGCAAAGGGCTGGTCAGATGAACTTCAGCTGATGATAGGGTCTGAGTGTAGTGCAGACCACATGAAGCCACGGACCTGAGTTGTCAACAAGGCACTATGTGATCTAGTGTTAACTCGATAATGGCCTGGGCTGTGTCTACGCTGAATGTAGCGGGTCCTCTGGTCCAACTGAACTGATCATTAATGAGAAATGTTAATGTTCAACTACTTGGAAACCATTTGCAGCCATTCATGGACTTCATGCCCCAAACAGCGGTGGAATTTTTATGGATGACAGTGCTCCACACCATCGGGTCGCAGTTGTTAACGATTGGTTTGAAGAACATGTAACATTTAAGATCATTACAGTGATGTGCTTTCCTTTGTACTTTGAGTAACTGAAAGATATAACACAGTCGTTCATGAGCTGTTTAACCAGTACCTATTTTCAAAGATTTGCATTCCAGACATGCAGACTAGTTCCAGTTCTCATGGGTCAAATATCTGTAGTCATTCTTGTCATCTAATTGTTGGTTAATTTCTTATCTGGTGCTGTAATGTAGGTTTCCCATCCCTGAGAGGTGATGTTCAGTTCAGTCTAACTTTATGTTGAAACTTGTACTTACTTGGAAAGGATCATTGCTCAAGGTTTAAATCTAGCATTCTTTTTATCTTCTTTATCCACTGTCCTTTTCTGTGCTTAGAAGTGAACAGAATACTATCTGTTGCTTGTTTTTGCTTCCTAAATGAGCCAGTTTCATGGAGCCTTTACATTTTCCAAAAGGGCAGCAGTTTCCAGCATCATACACTTAAAATAATATGTTCTGAAATCTCAGCCCATCAACAGGTTTCTCTGATGTAGTAAAATACCAATAACTTCCCAGAATGAGAGTAATGTAGTGTTGTTCGTATCTGTGATGCAAGAGAATTTATACCTGAAGCTGAACCTTCCTTTTTGTTTTCCAGTACACTCACATGTAAGGAACATTACTGTCTTGTACTGCTGTTGGTGAATATAGGCTTTTGACTGGATCTTAGTCGCCAATTACTATTACACTTTTGGTCCAACAAAAGGTGGTCATAATTAAACTGATGGTGTTCTGAGTGCTGTAGTGTGGCCCAAATTCATCGCAGGACACTGAAGCGTCATTGGTGTGTTCATTAATGAGTGTGCTGAAAAAAATTATAGTTCCACTGCCTGCCGCCAGGTGAAAATATGGTGCTGTAAGCAGTCAGAATGTGAAATGTTTCCTGTTCTGCTGTCAGTATGCCGTTTGTTGTTTGCTGGCATATGTTGATTTCTTTCTGAAGTGACTGTTGGTGTAAAGGACTAAGAAGGCTGAAGTTTTACGTATAAAATATAATGACTGTTGAAGAGAAAGATTGTGTGCAGCTGGTAAAGCTGTTTTATCAGAACAGTTGCAAGAGCAGAGCTGCAGTGCAGGAATATCACCAATGGTAACAGCTGTGAAGAGGCCTCATATCAATAAATGGGCTAATGAATATGATAAAAAAATTTGAAGAAAGCAAACCAAAGACTGCGATATATGGGCAAACCCATAGAAAATGTAACAGATCTACTGAATAGACTGCTTCCACTACGCTTGTCCACGCTCTTCTGGAATATTGTTGTGCAGTGTGGGGTTGTGTCAGACAGGATTGATGGAGAGTACTGAAAAAATTTAAAGAAGAACAGCTCTTTTCGTATTATCACAAAATAGGGGAAAGAGTGCCACGGATATGATACATGAATTGGGGTGGCAATCATTAAAAGAAAGACATTTTTTGCTGTGACAGGATCTTCTCATGAAATTTCGATCACCAACTTTCTCCTCAGAGTGATTGTGCAACACACACCTCAAATCTCGCAGCTTGTGCTCAAGCTATGTCATGGGAATTCTCTCTCTCTGGTCAACAGTTCAAAGTTTTTGAGGTGCGTTTTACTCTGGTATTGCTACAGGATTTAGAATTTGTACGTAATGAAGCTCCAAGATAGGCTACAACTCCGTACCATAGCCCTTCACTTCTTGGCGTGACATGTGGCTGGGAAATATTGTTTGGATGGATGAGGCACATTTTACTCTGCATGGTGTCGTGAATGCACAGAACTGTTGCATATCGGATTTTATTCTGCCAAATGTTGTGCAGGAATATCCACTGCACTTAGCTTATGTGACTGTGATGTGGTTTGACAAGCTCCTTCTTTCTTGACCTGTTTTTCTTTGAGAATATGACACCTCGTGGGCCTGTTAGTTGTACAATGACATCTGCACTTTATAAGGGCCTCCTTGTGTAATACGTGGTTCCAACTTTGCAAGAATACAACTGTGTCCATACTGCTATTTTCGTGCAAGATGGGGGGACACCACATGTTGCTTGCGAGGTGAAAGATTTGCTTTGAGAAACCTTCGGTAATGACCACATCATCTCGAGGCGATTTCAAGATGTGTGGCCTTCCACATCCCCCAGAAAGATCTATTCTATAAGGGGTGTATCCAGACTCTTCCTAATCTGAAGGATAGCATACTACAACACATTGTTCTGATAACACTGGATAGCTGTAAGCAACTGTCGACAATGCCATATTAAGGATTCAGCATGTTGTTGAGTTGGGAGACCCTATTGAATACGTCATAACTTGTGACGGTATCCTAATAAACCGCCAGAACCATCTTTATCATGTATTTGATCATTCCTCCCATTTTCCTGCACCTGCACCACATTCTGACTGCTTACAGTGTGCCATATTTGAACGTAGTCAATTACTTTATAACCACCCAGTACAAAGAGGTTATAGTAGTATTACACTGAAGAGCCAAAGAAACTGGTACACCTATCTAATATTGTGTAGGCCCCCCGTGAGTACACAGAAGTGCCACTACACAGCGCGACATGGACTCGATTAACGTCTGAAGTAGCGCTGGAGGAAATTGACACCAGGAATCGCCCAGGGCTGTCCATAAATCCGTAAGAGTACGAGGAGGTGGAGGTCTCTTCTGAACAGTATGTTGCAGGGCATCCCAGACAGTCTCAATAATGTTCATGTCTGGGGAGTGGTCAGTGGAAGTATTTAAACTCAGAAGAGTGTCCCTGGAGCCACTTTGTAGCAATTCTGGGTATGTGGGGTGTTGCATTGCCCTGCAGGAATTACCCAAGTCCATCGGAATGCATAATGGGTGCGAATGGGTGCAGGTGGTCATATGTGTCACCTGTCAGAGTTGTATCTAGATATATCAGGGGTCCCATATCACTCCAACTGCTCAAACCCCACACTATTACAGGGCCTCCAGCAGCTTGAACAGTCCCTTGCTGACATCCAGGGTGCATGGATTCATGAGGTTATCCCCATACCTGCACACGTCCATCTGCTCGATACAATTTTAAATTTTTTCAGTCACCAACAGTCCAATGTTGGTGTTGACGGGCCAATGTGAGGCGTAAAGCTTTGTGTCGTGCAATCGTCAAGGGTACACAGGTGGGCCTTCAGCTCCGGAAGCCCTTATGGATGATGTTTTGTTGAATGGTTCGCACGCTGACACTTGTTGATGGCCCAGCATTGAAATCTGCACAAGGGTTGTACTTCTGCCACTTTGAACGATTCTCTTCAGTTGTCGTTGGTTCCGTTCTTGCAGGATCTTTTTCAGGCCGCAGTGATATCGGAGATTTGATCTTGTACTAGGTTCCTGATATTCACGGCACACTCGATAAATGGTTGTATGGGAAAATCCCCACTTCATCACTACTTCGGAGATGCTGTGTCCCATCATTCGTGTGTTGAATATTACACCACTTGAATGTTAACCTGCCACTGTAGCAGCAGTAACTGATCTAACAACTGCGGCAGACACTTGTTGTCGTATATAGGCGTTGCCGACTGTAGTGACGTATTCTGGCTGTTTACATATATCTGTATTTGATTACACATGCCTGTTCCAGTTTCTTTGTTGCTTCAGTGTATATAGAGCTTCTGAGATCTGACATGTAAGTTATTTTCTTCATTGTCATGAATTATGCTGGCATGGAGACCAGGACTACTGAAACAGCCCACTGTACTGTAAATTTAGTTCAGCTGCATGTAAAAGCATTCCTATAACTTCGGAGAAAAACTTTTATAGATCCCTATGTGTCTCTTGAACACATAGCTTGTCACATATCTTATTTTATCGTATTTCGTAAATCAATTGTTCTTTGGCTGCTGACGTGCCTTCCAAAATTTCTTGAAGTTGTTGTTAGGAATTTTACATTAATTCCATAAGAATAATATATGGAGATGGAATAAAGAATAATTCACATTTTATCAGCAATGATACTTATCTATTAAGAGGAGAAAAGTTGCAATCCTAATTGACTATTTCTACTACCACTACTACTACTACTACTACTACTACTACTACTACCACCACTACCACCACCACCACCACCACCATGGCTACTGATTAGTAGTAGTAGTAGTAGTAATAATAATACTCTCAGTACAAGTCTTTTTGTTTTCTTTTCAGGCAAATAAACGAGACCAAAATGTTGTTCCTGTAACAATAAATCAGATATTGACAAGTGCAGATTCGGGGCTAAAGATTGGGACCCAGGATATCACACTGGTGAGAATTTGTGCTATTACTGTTATTGTATTGCATATTCTTGAGGTACTGTCTTATTATATATACAGCAAAACCCCATTTGCATGTTCCCGTTTTTTGAATTTATTTTTGTCAGTACCAACATAGTTCCTGTTCCCTGATTACAATGCTTTCCTGTCATTAACAATTCCTCATTACAACATTTCCTTTTGTTTAAAATTATCACGACCTTTAACACTGACTTTCATACAGATTCCTCTAAAAAGTGCCTCGTATTCCTGCACAAAGTCAGCCTTGAACAAAGTGAAAATTGCAGTGTATGTGCAAAGTTAATGATCATGTAACGTAATGTTAGCATGCTAAGCATGATTTTCATTGTCGGCATGTTGCATCAGATTCGCCTATATTATAGGTCCGCAGTGTTTGGAAGGATGGGGAAGTATGCTGAGCCATTGCCTTAATGACAATCACAATCTGACGAGAGTGACTGTAGCAGCAAACTTCCTTCTGCTCCTTGTGTTGTATTACAACAGCTTTAATTTAATTTCACAGTCATTTATACCAATAAACACCTTTTTCGAAGATGGCCATCTGTATAATGCACTTTCATGATGCTCTGTAACATGCCAATTTCTGCCCTATTTCTCACCGAGGACATCCTTGAATGAAGTAACCTCCTGGTGAGCAACAAGCTGAAGATTTTGTGCCTGTTGTTCTTTGTTTGTATAGACTGCCAACTTTAGTGTTTTAACCAGTATTGTGTTACAAGTTTTATTTACCATAATTTTTCAGTAATTATCAATAAGGAGTCTCACATTAGAACACTAATATCTTTTTAATGTGGTTCCTTGAAAGACTTTTGCTTCTATGTTTTATTTACACCATTGGACATGATCTGCATGAGGAGGGAAACCTGTGTGCATGTTTGTGTGTGTCAGCACTTGGCCCCTGCCTTTGTGGTGGATGCTTTGTATACTGTGGAACGACAAGTAGAGTTAATTGCTGTTAGAAAGAAACAAAAACAGTTATGTCGGATTTTTTTTTTAAATATGCAAATTTTAAGTTGTTTTAATTTCTTTTTTTTAATAATATAAAGAGAATTGCAGTAAGAGTAATTTATTAATTTTTGTTTTTTGTTTTCATTGCTTTTCTGTATTTTACACTTTCTTGCAGTTTACAGTTTCTTTGGATCAGTCCACTGAAAAGTGGAACAAGGTTTTTTTTACTGTAGCTGTTTGCGTGTTGTGGCGCAATAAGAGCACACAGAGTATTGTGAAAATCAGAAATGTGACATGTAATTTTGTAAGTTTTTGGAAAGTTCTTTCTGTTAATATACAGTGAGAAAATTCTCTGAAGGAATTTTAAGTGGCACAGTGATGATAAGCATAGTTGGTTTGATTGCAATTGATTCACAGTGTCGTAGTTAATATCTATTCACTCATACTCAGTTTCATTTTAATGATTTTCTCTCTGTGTCTGCTTTCATGTTCTGTCCGTTACTTCTGTGTGAATAGCTTATTGCATACAGACGAAACTTTCTCTTTGATAGCTTAATGTGTACTTAATTGTTTTTGAAATTGAGGATGTGAGTGAAATTTAGTGTTCCTTGATAAAAGGGCAAAAGGGTTGCTGTTGAGCTTGGTGCTCATATTACAGTGCGTGATTTGAAAAACGTGTATCATTACCAATTTCACCAGTGCCAAAGAACTGGATAGTTATTCAATTAGTTACTTTCTCGTACATTTGAAATATGAGCTTTGTAAAAGGTGAAATTTTTCCTAGAGGTGTGATTGATCAAAATTATTTAGTCCTCAAAATAATGATATTCTTCCACTCCTATAAAATAAATGCCCTCAAAGTAACTTGGATGAATTTTGTTTAAAATTTTGCAAGTTTTGTGATGCAGGTTTTGTTAGCTTGTAATAAAATAGTTCTCTTAAAGACTGTAAGTAATATGCACCACTAACCTGCTCATCAAGATGAGAAGTACCACAGAAATGCTGTTGGCATCTATCACAATGGGAACATGGAAAATATTGGTCAGATGGTGGAACTGAAATCTGTACCAACAAGTGATGACAAAGCATTTTCACCATGAGCTATTTTCACAGCAATGCTACCACCTCCTTTGGACCACATCTGGTGTTGCCAGTCAAATTACTATATATTTGGTGTTTGCTATGAATGTCATATGCTTCAGTGTATAATGTTTAATTGGTATTAATTTCCAATGTTTTGTATGGCAAGTCTTTTTAGTAGGGTAATACGGTCCCCCCTATAACCCAACATGGGCATTAATGGGGCGAAAGTGTTGCCACAACGTGTGATGTGGCTGAACGTGATGAAAATGCCCAAAGTGGGACTTAGTCATTTTTTTGTGTGAACAATTTTGTTTTGTTGTCTGTATACGTAATAACAGGTATCTCATATTTCAACAGATGTAACTTAAATGTATGAGAAGTGTAACGTTTTTAGTGCAAAAGTGTAAACGTGCACAGATGTGTGGACAGTTTGAAATGTGAGACAGCTTACAGGGGTTGCTGTCATACATTTTACTGTTTTTTTGTATTATTCTTATACCTTCTTTTACTAACATAATAATAGTAATAATAATAATAATAATAACAATAATAATAATAGGTTTCTGTTTTGATTTCCATTCAATTTATGTAAAAGAATGCTTCTTTAATAAAGTTTTATTTGATTTACATCAAAATGTAATGTTTGCAACTTTTATTGCTCTCTCTCATCATGGATAATACAATTACTGAAACCATAAGTTCCACAATCTCTGGTTCTTTTTTTGTGTAATTATGGACTCATTTACTTTACATCCCAAGTAAAATAGCTTTATCTCAGTGAAAACAGTTCTATCAATAGATGGTCAATGAGGTTTATGTTGTATAACAACTGTTCTCGATTATTGTGCTGTAAGTCTTACTGTGCTTCAGATATTTTTCCTGTTGTGTGCAGGTTACAATTTGTGGTATCATAACAAGAATGCAGGTGGCATCAATGAAAGTGACTTACGTGATATCTGATGACACAGGATCAATTGAAGCACACTTATGGGTTGAAGCTGATGTAAGTATATTTATATTTATGTTGTCAATTAACACCTTACATAATACTTCTTTTCTGAATGAACCATGGATGGTGCCAGTGATAATAGAGTAAATCATCATGGTTTATTGCCTACAGTATCGACCCCAGAAAGAAAAGGAGCACATAGTACAATAGATTGATAATTTATTTTTAAATGGAGAGCTCATGATAGAAGAGAGCCATATAATAAATGGTTTGTCTGGCTGTGATGGTCTAATAAAAGGATCCTCATCAGTCAGATTTATCCAGGAAGGAAGAAACAAAATTCCACAAAATTGTAATTCTGACAGAATCACATTATTGAGGGAATTTTGGATAATGGAAAATGGGAACAAGTTTACCAAAGGCATACAGTAAATGCAAAGTTTATTTTTAAAACACTACGAATCCAATTTTCTTTTACAGTGGGTGAATGAAAATTACTGTTGGAATTGAGAGAAAGGTTAGCTACATCTGGGAATGAAACTTGTGCATGGAAGAGAGAACTGGAAGGTGCATTGCAAGCAATCTTTCAAAGTTCTTCACTGCAAACCAAAAGACTGCAACTGTGCATCACGATGAGTTTGTAGAATTTTAAATTTTTTTGTGCAAATGCAATTCAGGCATTATTAGGAATGAAATGAATAAACTGCAGAAATCAACTCCCAAATAACAGTAGCAGTGGAACAAATGCTATTAAATTCAGTTATGAGCTGCAGAATTAAATGAGTTCTTATTATCAGTGGTTGAAAAGACAGGGAAGTGCCATCAAATGTGGTTCCATTAGACTTCCTTACAAGGAGGCCACAAGGTAGTTGAAGTACTGTAATTTTTTATATTTATGGTATTTAAAGTTCAGAACTTAAATTGCAATAGAGCAGAGCAGTTCTCTGCAGCTCTCAAAAATTTTTGAGAAAATGAGCTTTGAAGTTGTCTAACGATCATTCATATGCAAAATTAAGGTCAGTTTTTCTGCAAGCAGTGTGGCTCTGTGGTAAAGTGCTCGTGTGTGTGTGGGGGGGGGGGGGGGGGCGGTGAGCTGGATTCAATTTCTGTTGGATTCAAATTTTTAAACCAAGTTGCATGTTTTGTGAAGCATAAAATTCATGAAGGGGGTTGGGGTGGAGGAATCAGTAGTGCTTGAGATTGGTAATCGTGGAATTGAGTCATGTTTTGGTCATTATTTTTTCGTTGTATTTTTTTCTGTTCATTTTTAGTACCTACAAATTTAAATATAGAATTCGTAAAATACATGCTAATAAATTTGTCATTGTCATTTCTATGAAAAATGCTAATCATCTTATTGTTAATTACAAGTTGCATACAAAAATCCAGTTTTCATTGCAAATGTGAGCTCTTAATTAACAATCTTTTATAAAAGATTGTTAATCAAGATTGATTCAATTAAAAAAAAAAAATTTTATCCTCTGTATGTATTTTACACTTCATGGAAATGGTCATGGAGTGTGCACATTTGCTTAACAATTTGAATCAGACAGGAACTGACTCCCCGCCACAGAGGGGCAGGCAGGCAATCTACCACAGAGCTTGTCAAAAAATAAAACCTTTCTTTAGCATGTTAAAGATAATTGGGAGACTTCAAAGTCTATTTACTTGAACTTTTGAAAGTTGCATGAACATGCTTTGGGAACATTGAAACTTGAGCACTGAACTTCACGTACCACAAATATCTGATTGCTATGTGGTTGCCTTGTTAGACAAGACTTGCAGTCTGAGCAGCAGATATCAGTTTTGTCAAATCAGCAGTTTGATAGATTACAAATTATGACACTGGAAAGTAATAACTCATCTAGCTGTGACGGTAGTTCAATTAAAATATGAAAAATCTTGCGCTATATTGGCAGTAATTAAGTCCAAATGTTTTTTCATGAATTTATAAATGAGTGACCCGTAATTACGGACCCATTTCTATCCTTGTATTCTCAGAATTCTCAAAGAAAGTAACTTACACCAGAATATTGTAGCCTTTTAACAGCAGCTCCTTATGATCTATAAATACCTTTCTACAGGAAAAGTGATATACAATTACACAAATTCCCTTTTGGTAGAACTAAACAACGAAAATTACCGTGTTGGCATTTTATGTGATTTTGCCAAGGGCTTCTATTGTGTAGATAGAAAATAATATTAAAGAAACAAAAACAGTATGACATTAAAGGCATTCCTGTTGCATGGAAAGAGTCATGACTGCAAAATAGAAAACAGAAGTCACATTAACAAATCATACCATGGAGGGTGGGGAACATTGAATTAAATTAAAAAGTTTTATCTGGGTGCACTCCTATTCTTGACGTAAGTAACTCATTTGCCTTCAAAAAAGGTTTAACTTGGGGCACTCCTATTCTTGGCTTAAGTAACTAATTTGCCTTCAGTTCATCAGGCAGTGATGTTTGCTGCTGACAGATATACTGAGAAAGGACCTTAAATACTTCCATACTAGACACAATCAGTTCACAGTAAGCAGTGTAACCATGATCATTGTGTAGTTCGGAGCAAGGTAATGGAATTAGAGATGTAGGGCATGTGCACTATGAGGCTCCATGTGTGAAGTTCTAGGTCTCCAGCTGAGCCGGGACCAGCATGTTTATAAACTAGCAATACAAAAACAACTCGGTTTTACCTGATGTGGACTTACAAATCTCTGTGTGTTGGTCTGCACAAGGAATTACTATTATTAATCACTACTGTCCTGTGCCACATTATTCTGGGATATTTTAGTGAAGGTAAAAATGTATCTATTCTACTAATATAAGTAATTCCAATGTAGACGCATCCCTACTTAGGTTTCATCCTTTAATAATTTGCCAGTAGACATCGGGCAGGAAATTGAAAATCCCCAGGTGTTGTAAAGAGAGAGCTTATTAACCACTCTTACAATTTATCAAAATATTAGGCATAATTGATATAAATTCTGCTTAACAGTAGTGCTTGAGTTAAATGGGTTTTGTGTTTGGCAGTACATGTACAGTTGACATTATTCTATGCAAAGTTAATTAAATACTTTGTTTGAAACATTAGAGAGGAAAAGCAGCTGAATAATGCAAGAGAATAAGCAGTGGCTATTTTCAAAGGCACCTTTTTTCATGTACATAAAGAGGAATGTAGTAGCAAATTATATATTTATCAGTGTAAGTAGATTAGCACCAGTTATACTTTGCTGTTTATATGATTACAGAGATACACTGTAGTGGCTGCTGTTATATATATACAGGGTGTCCCAGCTATCTTGTCCACCCAAAATATCTCTGGAACAATAACAGCTATTGGAAAACGACTTTCACCGGTATCAATGTAGGGCTGGGGCCCATGAATGTACATATTTGGAAACATTCTAATACGAAAGCATATGTGTTTTTTAACACAAACTTATGTTTTTTTTTAAATGGACCTCCTATATTTTTTCTTCAGCAATCCATAGCATGACAAAGCACATACTCAATGGCGTTGATTGCATCGCAATATTCCCATTACATCCCGAGATATTAAGACGCGAAGTTGACGCTTGAAACACCCGACATGCGCTGCTAGCGCACGTCCTGAGGCTCAGGCGTGAACCCCATGCTGCCCGTAATCGCGATGTGATTGACATACGTAATCACACTTCCATACTTATCAAGAGGTCCGAAACGAATAATACGATCTGCTACCATCCTGCTGCGATTACGGGCAGCATGGGGTTCACACCTGAGCCTCAGGATGTGTGCTAGCAGCGCATGTCGGGTGTTTCAAGCGTCAACTTTGCGTCTCAATATCTCGGGATGTAATGGGAATATTGCGATGCAATCAACGCCATTGTGTATGTGCTTTGTCATGCTATGGATTGCTGAAGAAAAAATATAGGAGGTCCATTTAAAAAAAAACATAAGTTTGTGTTAAAAAACACATATGCTTTCGTTTTAGAATGTTTCCAAATATGTACATTCATGGGCCGCAGCCCTACATTGATACCGGTGAAAGTCGTTTTCCAATAGCTGTTATTGTTCCAGAGATATTTTGGGTGGACAAGATAGCTGGGACACCCTGTATATGGTGAGGGGGGTGCACACAGGTGTTTATTTGCATGCGCACACTATTAAAGCAGTCACAGCTTCAAGCTGACTGCTGAATGCTCAGCATAAATATGAAAGCCTTCCTCCCCCCCCCTCTCTCTCTCTCTCTCTCTCTCTCTCTCTCTCTCTCTCTCTCTCTCTCTCTCTCTCTCTCTCACACACACACACACACACACACACACACCTGTGCGGCACACGTGTGCTTGCAGGTTGTATGTATTTTTGCTGACAGTGTGGTGTGATCCATTTTGAACTCATTTCTATAACAAATCAGAAGTCCACTGACTACAGAGACTCCTTCCATAATTGAAAACAGTCGTGTGCAATTTGCAGGATAATGCTATGATGTATAAATCAAAATAATTATAATATTTTAAAAAAAATGTTTCAGGATGACCAGAATGCTGTGCCTGTCATAGTTGAGAATACGTACTGTCGAATATATGGATCTGTTCGAACTCAGCAAGGGAAGAAACACATAATGATTTTTAAGATCATGCCTCTTGAAAGTCTAAATGACCTCACAGTTCACATGCTGGAAATTGTTCACGCAAATACAATGGCAGCAGCTGTCAAGAAAGTGGATACGGTATATATTGTTTGATTGTCTTTGACATTCTGTGTATTTTGTGCAGTAAAATTGGTATATTTTCTCTCTCTCTCTCTCTCTCTCTCTCTCTCTCTCTCTCTCTCTAGCAGTTGGTGGCTAACTAATAATGTAGCAACATTTTTTATTGGAGTGTCAAGTGTGCCACAATTTTATTTGGGTTCTTATTTTGACTGACTTCAAATTGATGAATTTGTGTTGTCTGCCAAGAAGATGGGTGCATTATCCCTTCTTACTTAGACATACTAATTACCTTTATAAATGCTACAGATAATCAGGGTTGGGCAAATAAAAGTGGATTGGAGAACAGCGTTCCAGGGTGCAAAGAAACACAGGAGAGGAAAGGAAATACAGTACTAATCTGACTGTAGCAGATGTTGAAAGTGACCACCATTCATCTCTTTGCACTTTTGGGCCGCAGTCAACAAATTGCAGAAGACCGAATCAAAGCTGGACTGCTCGAATTGCTGCAGTCTCATATGAAATGTTGTACTGCAGTTCTTGAAGACTATTAGGGTTGTAGTGATACACCTTAGACTCGAGCACTCCCCACACAAAGTAATTGCGCATGAAAGATCAGGTGACCTGGGTGGCCAGCTAGCCATCTCCTGTGGGTTCATCTTCAGAGCCTACTTGCACATAGTTTCTTGAATTGTTCTGCAGTGTAATGTCACTATGGACACAGCAGTAAGTCACATATTAGATGCAGCAAAAGCAATTTGTGCATTACGCTCTGATTAAAAGTACATTGTGATTGTCATTTCAGTGAGTGGCAGGAGGCCAGTCGCCAACCAAGTAGTTGTTTCTCAGGTGCCACATGCTCTCTGTATTGCCTGTATGTTTGTGCAGTGCCTTATGAAGCATGACTAGCTCCGTGCCTGGTAGCATTCTCCCTTCCCAACTTCAATCTGTCAATCACAAGAGAAGGTTAATCAAGTGTAACAACATAGCTTTTTACATTACCTACATTAAGTACAGTTATTTGTAAAACCTCATCTTGTACTTTACCAGTTTGCATTTCAACTATACACAGAGTGGTTTTAATTCTGTAGTTACACATATTAGTTGCAACTAAAAAGTTTAATTTAAGCTTTAAATATTCAGCAGTACTTTTGTACTACATAAGGATAATCTTCTTGTAGCTTCAGTTCTGAAATTTGTTTGAAAATTGTGCTGTACAATATATGTAAATAGTTACAATGATTGTACTTTGTCAAACTTTTTATTTTCAACAGACCAATGGAATGAATACCGGAGACAGTCATCTTAGCAATTCCTTAATGTCTACGTCATACAGTGCCAGCATTTCCAGTGGTTTTAATCCTGCTCAGCAAATGGTTTTTGATGTTGTTAAGGTGAGATTAAAGCTATTGCGACAGTAGGAGACTTCTTGAGTGATGGAACATATTAGTTACAGAACTACCAGCTACAAAGTTCATCAACACTTAAAACATTATATCATTTACTGGTGCAGCAATGAACATTAAAATATTTGTTGAATGGTTGGTAACTATTTTCAAAATATCTTACCTAATATTGAATTTAGTATCAATCATGTTTGCGATTATGTAATTGTCCTCGATGTTGTTCTTGAAAATAATTTTGTAAATATTGCAAGTTGACTTAGAAGTTGAATTAGTGACTGAAAAAAAAATACCTTGCTGGAATTTTTTATAACACTTATGGAATAAATGGACTTGTTTAGGTTGTTTAGTTTTCAACTCGTAATGTGTGTTGAAGTGATACAAGGCTTGTGACTTGTCTCAAAGATGTAGGCCCAAGAAAATTGCAATGTCTGCAGAAACAACTGTAGTTATTTCTGCTCCTGTTTCTAAGGCATCACACTGGTGTGTTTGATACTACGCAGCTGTGTTGAATATTATTGAAGTATTTGCTTATAACAATGTTTTACTGTATTGTTAGGTTTCAAAGACAGTGCTATTCAGCCCACTCGTCTAATATTAGGTGCCTAGGAAGCTGTTTTCTCTAATAGCTAGACAACAATTCAAGCAAATATTATTAATGGAGTTTACTACAGTAAGTTCAATAGACAATAATTAACTTCATATATTTACAAAAGTGGGTCACAAGCAAATGGCGACATGTAAATAATCAATGTCCTTCGATAATACAATTACCATGCAAGCAAATAATACAGTTCACAAGTCACAGCTAAAGCATTTATATCACGGCTTGTCTTCTAGTGCGACTGCGGCTAAGCGGAGCGACACTTATATTCTCTTCGTATACGGGTCACTCCTGTCATGGTGTCATCCTAGTCAGCATACTACTGGCTGACGTTGTCACTCTGCTGTGACATTCCAGGCCGATGTGCTAGCATTTGATGTTACGCTAGAACAGCTTCGATGAGATTATGCATTATTTTCTCATTAGAGGCCACTCCTTTTTGTAAGTGATTGTTACTTTGGTGCAATAAAGGGAAAAAAATTCAAGAAATGTGGCTGTTGTCATGTTCCAGAAGAGTATGAAGCTGTATCAAATGATTATGTGATAAGTTTCATGAGGCAAAAGTCGGATGCCTACACATCTTGGATTAAGGTAATTGGTGGGAAGACTATCGCAGAAAATCCTGTAACTCTGAAATCATCAGGAAAGACGTGCCGCATAATAGAATAATAAACAAAAGAAATTTCAGGATGATTCACAGCCCAAGGGGCTTTTAACTGTCAGTAGTTCATTCATGGATTGTGTATCACACCAGTTTGCTTTTATCTGTAAAATGTGCAGAGAGACAAAAAGATAGAATTTAATGTCAATCTGAAAAGATATATAATTTTTCTCTCTCATGCAAAATTAAGACAAACTGATCTATATTGCTTCTGCAATCCTGAAGTTTATTAGCATTGTGACCATGATACTTTCTTATTAGTAAAAGATGTCATTACCACTTAACGACTTTCTGTATTTTATGACATTGAAATTTTGGTGTTATGCCATTTTCAAGCAGCAAAAAACTTAGAAATTTGTCAGGAAGGTACAATAATGTACAGACAACAGAAGTCTTAATTGTAAGCTCTCAAATGGGCTAAAATGCACTTGCTTACAATCACTTTGTGCCACTGCACAGTGTATATCAAATGATTAATGATAGACACTGTAGTATATAACGTTCCATTTTACCAAATTCCTTTGTCGACGGGATGTTAAACTCAATCTTCCTTCCTTTCTACCAAATTTCTTTAAACAAGTCATATAAATATATAAAGCTATCAATTGAAACAGAATGTGAGCATGAAAATGGAATAAGGAATACCTAAAAAAAGGAACAAAGTATGTCTTGGTAGCAAAAATAACAAAATGGAGTACTGCTTCCTAAAGATCAGTCAACAGCATGGTATTAGTGCTGAAACTTACAGCAGAGCAAGTAATTCATGACATAGTGTAATACCAAATTGGGAAAGTATGGTTGCTGAAAAGTTACTTGTTCTATTACTATTACATAACATGAGGTAAAAAACTTCATTCCTGTTAAATAACTAGTCAGGCCACCATTATAGGTATAAAACGTAATTTCTGAAGTAAAAAAATAATAAAATAATAAAAGAAGTGTAACATCCCAAAGTAATGGTGTCCAAAGGAAAGAGGACAACCACTATATTTATATCCCTCCACAGTACAAATGAAAGATAATACAAATTATTGCCAAACGTCAGAGAGACTGGTGACATATGTACATTAACCAGAACATGTACAATAATCACACTCCAAAATTCAGGAGTTGATAAAAAACAAAATATGTGTTTAAGTAACAGCAATCAATAATTAATTTTTAACAAATTTTACAGCAAAACAACAAAATCCTCTTTTTTTTTTTTTTCCTCCCAGAGGGGGAGAGTGGGCTGCTTGGGGACATACTGGCTATCTTTTTCAGCCATAGGATTTTTACATTTTATTCTTTATTTCAGTTTATCACATTTTTGTTGCCAAGATGCAAATTTCATATAGTGCAAATTTGAGAAATTTCTGTTTTATGTATATAAACGTTTGTGAAATACATGCCATATGAAATTTGCACCTTTTGCAACAACCCACAAAAACTTCTTCCACATTAAATCCCCTCTGACTTAAACTTATGTAGTTGCATGTAAGTGAGGGATTAAATTTCAGTTCATTATATTTTGCCAGAGTAATACAACAAGATTGACATTAAATTCATGCCAAGTAATTGATTGCATTTGTTGTGTGGGAAGTGAGATGATGAACTTACAACTCTTGAAAAATAGTTGCAAGTTCCAGAAAGGTATTTTCAAAAGGAGATAGATTGGTTTAAAGGAGTTAGCAAAAAAAAAAAAAAAATCCAGCTTCAAACGTACTCTGCCAAATGGTGTTACAATAGATTTTATTTTCAAGGTTCTCGCAATTTGGAACCTGCAGAATAAGTTGGTAGGATTTGAAGAATTGGATAAAAGTTAACTAGCTTAAGGTTTCTTTGATTAATAAAGTATGAGACAAAATTGATATCCAGTGCTTACCATCTGGGGAAGATACTTGTAATACCACCAGTAGGTACTTACAAAAGTAGAAAGAGCTTTCGGAAGTAATAGTTCCTTGCTCAGGGAGAGGCAGGGGTAAGCTTGGGAAGGTTAAAAAGAAAGGGTAAGTCACTCCAATTTTACTATTCTCCAGCCTATCCCTTTGCTCTTTCCAAAAAAGAAACTATTACTTCTGAAAGCTAGGTAACATGTCACTTTTGCTTAGATGAGCTATAATACTCATTTCAGCTCCTGAAAGTCAGCCTTTTAGTTTTCTCCATCAGATTTTCCTTTGATACCATTTTATTTTATTTTTCATTTTTTGCCAATAGAACGGGAGAAGTGCATGTTGGGAAACTAGTTGAGAGTTTGAGATGAAAATTTAATTTAAAGGCTTTATGCATGACATGGTACTACTTTCGTAACACTGTGTGTAAAATAATTATTCTTCTGTTTGGTTACATATTTGTGAGATGTTGTTAACCTGTTACTTTGTTTCTCTGCAGAAGTCATCTGATCCAACAGGAATTCCAAGGACTGAAGTTATCAATGCCCTGAAAGGAAAACTATTGCCAAAGAATATTAAGTAAGTGAAACCAAGTGTGTTGGATTAATTTTTGAGTTGCAAAATTGTGAAGAGTCATAAGTGGTAATTTTTAACTGTTGTTAAAACCAATCTTTTTCTTTTTTTTTCTTGCAGTGACATTCTCGCTTTTATGTGTGGTGAAGGCCACATATATACAACTATTGATGAAGATCATTTCCAATGCACAGACTGAATTGCTTAAAATATATTTGCTGACCACTTGTAAATATTGTTTTTGGAGATATATGTGGTAATATATTTGGTAATAAAACATTGTATCAATAATACTTTGCAAATGTGTGTAATATTTTCTAAGTTTTTCAGATGAACTATTTTCCTGAATGCTTTTCTTAAACCACATCTATTCTCTCATGACTGGAGTAAGTTAAATTATTATCAGCACTTGTGCCTCCTTCCTGAACTCACAGTCAGATGGTGTTATCAGCCCTTGCCTCGTGCAGTTTACTGTGTGTCAGTTTCTCTCAGCAAATAACTTGGAGATAAGGGCTACGGCATATTTTCATGCTTAAAACTTGTGGAACTGCCTTCCAGGACAGTACAAGCAAAGATAGGAAGAGCATTAGTCTACAAAAGCAAGTAATAATGGAGTTGTACGAAGCAGATATTTGCACGTATTTCAGGTCTCCTTCAGACATTGTGGAATTCTTGCTCTAAATTTCCAGTACAATTATTCCTTAATAGTCGTAACTACAAATAAAATACTGTTTAAAAGGAACTATTAATTACACAACTACAATTAAAGACACCAAAATAATTCAGATGTAGACATAGCCCCTTTGCCTAGGGTTCAGATTGAGGTTCTACATTATGGCACAAAGAGTTTTAACCCTTTGACTGCTACAAACATGCTCATTGCATTCTGTTATGAGCACAGCTTTGTTGTCAGCATAAACTGCTGCTGTGTTGTGGTTTCCATCTGTGTGCTAGTTTAGCCGCATAGTCCGGCACGCCTGTGCTGAATATTCCTGGAGTGCTGGATGTTGACTTCATCAGCTGCTCTGGGTTTCTTCCTCCCTCATCAGTAAAGAGAGAGAGAGACGAAGAAGAATCGTTATGCTGACAACTTGGTTTTTCACTTGAAAGCTCTTATAGAAATGAGTTACTGCGTAGACAAACACAAGTGTGTGAATATTATATCCCAACTAAGAACTGCATCTCTTCTGGCATTTTTAGTAGGATATTAGAAACCTATTATGAAAGTGACGTGTCGCTTTATATTCATCGCAGTAACTTAATGTGCTTTCATAGTTACTCTTTTACAATGCCTGCTGTCCTCCATATATTCATAACTGTAATAACTCAAGGGAAAGATGAATCTCTCATGGAATCGCTGCGATACATTGGCATTCATTGGGAACGACCACAGTAATAACTTCTTTGCTCCATGTTTGTCGATTATGTTTCGTGAGATGTCTTCAATAATTCCACATACACCAAGTTTTGTGGAAAATAACAAACAGAATGTTTTATCACAGGACAGAGTGATCCAATGAGAAGTGGTCCAATGTGAGTACCCTGTCCTATGTGCACAGAATGACCACATTACACAACTGTTAGCGATGTGCTTGAGCAGATATGTGAGCAATTCTGAAATGCATTTCATCTGATTTTAAGAAAACTGTTTAGTGGGAAAAAAATTGATTTTTTTACATTTTACACCCTGATGTCTTTGCTCGATAGGGGATGGAATTGCCGTTACTGTGCTGCACAAAATTAAGTGAAGCATTGCACGAAATTCTAAGAAAGTAAAAACACATTGTGTAGAGTATGTGGATGGTTCATTTTAGGTCATTCATAGTTATGTATGAAATGTAGCTTATTTGGAGCTGAGAACAGACTGATTTATCACCGTTCTGAAGATTTTTGGCTTTGATATGTATGGGAGGCTTGCGTGCAGTGTTTCCAGGGTACTGTCCATGCGCAGTGTGAATCATGTAATTCTAACACCTGTCTATTCCATAAACTGTTCAAGATATCGAAAAGAGGTTCATTGATAGCATGCAATGAAAGTAACTATAGGTTTTTTTTTCTGCTGAAACAATGTACTTCTTTAACAGCATTTAAGATCTTATCAAAAAAGAATGCTGTGGCCTTGCACACATTTATATTTATGATATTTAATATAGGATACTCAGCTATAATCAAAATCTGTTTCTTGTTATGTCTAAGATGCAGTCGCTAAGTAACTACATTTTTTTAATTATTTCAGTTTCCATTGAGACTTCTGTTTATTTACAACCTTCAGAATGATTTATAGCTACATGTAATGATATCAGCTTGTCAGCTAGTGTCTCCAGCAACACTATTGAAATGGCATTTATATGGAGGTGTCTGGTACTGTAAAACGTTTATCCTCTGACACCAAGTACAGGGCATAACTGCCTGTTACAATCTTCACAATTTCTTGCTGTGTTTAAAACCACAATAGTGTGCCATTTCCACAGGCAAAAACAAAGATGAAAACAGCAGCACAAATAAGACCACATCAGCAAAGGCACATAGGCCGAATGTGGGAAAGTTGCTGAGCACTGAGGGTGGGAAAGCAGCCACTTGGCCTCTCTTACCTGGCCACTAGGTGCCTTGTGCATTAACGCATAGGGAGCACACAAAAGACCAAGCGGTTGCCCGTCTTAACACTTTGGGGGCACACAGGAGGCAGCAAATGGCTGTGCACAAACACTTCTAGAGCACCTGACAGAAGTATCAGTGGTGCATGTAAATGCATCCAGAGGACTCAGGAACAGTAGTGAGCGGTGCTTGTTAACATGTGAGCAGTCAAAGGGTTAGCAAGGTGCCAGCAAATGTAAGGTACTTCATAGTGCACAATCTGTTGGGCCTTACTGTGAATCGTTATGCATCACTGAAATGATAGATAAAGTAATAAAATACTGTTTGTGACCTAAAGTGTTAGTTTTTAGATTAGAATCTTCACTGTAGAAGTCAATATGGAAGATTCATCGATTTGATGTGGAGCAGTAGGAGGTGGTTTAGTATTGAATCGAGGCATTTTATATCTTCAAAGCCCTCTGTATACTTCATGCAGAGGCAGTGAGTATAAAATTGAAATAATAACTACATACATGGATGCAGCAAATCAGTCAGTTCGTTCCATGCGTCACCTCTGAATCGAAAGGGTAGGAACTAATAGGATTCACACATGGTAGATGATATTACCTACAAACTTACTAAAAAATTTACTGATGTGTTGGTAGGGTCCAGAACCTGAAAATATAGATAATGAAATTTGTTGTTAAAAGTCACATCTGCTGTTATGGGGAAAAGGGTGGGGGGTAGACTTAATAACCATCTTAATTAGACTAAAAATTTTGGATTAAGTTTTAATTGAAAAAAATTTAAAATAATTGTAGAATCTGGTAGAGGTGTGCCCCCTGCCCCCATCCCCACTTCTCCTGCGTTTTGACAGCCACCAGGTATGCTGATGCCAGAATGGAAGCCATGTGGACGTCCTGGTTCTTGAAGTTGGTTGGAGATGGACTGGAACAGCTCCTGCGATCCACCTAAAGGATCTCTTCTGCCACCAGCCCCAGATGATCCTTCGCTGGGATGGGGTCACTATAGGGTATCAGTGTAGTGCAGGAGGCTGGACCAAAGAAAGAAGAAGTGCTGCTACGATAGTGGTGAAGGGTATGGAAATCTAGTTTTGACAGGTTGGTTGGCTTGGACAGTGCATACAGGGGTGGCAGAGGCCAGTCCCTCACTTAAGCTCATAATTTGTTTTGATGGTGGGCGACTGGCCTGTTACGGTTCTGCAGTGTGAAGCCCTCACTGACTGGATGACCATGAGTATCCAATGCTCACTGTGCCAAAGGCACTTGAGTAGATGGAGCCTCTGGCGATTAGCCTGGCAGCTGAGGCGCATGAGATGGGTGAGGGGTGGGCAGCAGGAGATGTACCACTGTGCTTGACTGGTACCTGTTCAGCAGCTATGTTGGGCTCCTCACACCAGTAGTAGTGGATTTGTAGGACCTTAGATAACTTGTAAGGACCTCCATGGCATCCTTGATGTTTCACTTCCTCTGCATCTTTAAAGTGCATACTAAACATTGTGCTTCCCTGTTAGACTGTGGATGAAATGGACACCCACTGATGTGATGGATGTGATGCTGCAAACAAAAGTCGTGATGAAAGATCTGAGAGGTGAACTGCAGTCCATTATCTGTCAGCAGTGTGCGGGAAAGGACTTCAGTGTAGAAACTCTGCTGTTATAGAGTGGTAGTTGATAATGTATGCAAAACGGGTCAGAGCCACTGGATGTTTTGCCACACCTAGCAGAGAACCAGATGTATAATGATAGCATGAGTGATGTGGGGCTCATGATAGGAAAACATTCCACTGCTTTCTGAGCTACTTCTTTGAGACAAAAGTGAAGGGTTTCCACCTGGTTTAATAATAATAATAATAATAATAATTTCATGTGGCTCCATGGCCTGGTGCAAGTCTTCCAATTGGAAGCTACTTTGGCGACTGGTGTGTCCCTAACCTATCCATGTTATCCAACCAGGGGAAATAGGACCTTCAGTTTAATGTGGATTCCAAACTCCTGTCATTTCTGATGACTCCTCACATTGTTGAGAGGTGGGGGCTGGGTTAAAACAAAGACTGAAAAATCCAAGGTCCAACTGGAATTCGATCCCGTGATCTCTATTTTTCCAATCAAGCACTTTACGTTACACCATCAGATCTGACTGCTTGATCGAAATCAGGGTCAGGACCTATAGGGATACATGAAAGAACATCTGTGTTGGAGTGCTGAGTCGTCGGTCAGCACAGAATCTCATAATGGCAATGGCTGAGGAACGGGGCCCACTGTTGCAGTTTATGGACCATCTTATCCCACAGGTGCATGGCATGGCTGAAGAGGTTGGCTAAAGGCTTGTGATGTGTGTCACAATGAAACTTTACCCCATATAAAACAATTAAACTTTTGATTGTGTAAATAATAGTGAGGGCCTATTCGATTTGAGAATAAATTCTGTTGCGGTAGCGTTCTCGCTTCCCACGCCCGGGTTCCCGGGTTCCATTCCCGGCGGGGTCAGGGATTTTCTCTGCCTTGTGATGGCTGGGTGTTGTGTGATGTCCTCAGGTTAGTTAGGTTTAAGTAGTTCTAAGTTCTAGGGGACTGATGACCATAGATGTTAAGTCCCATAGTGCTCAGAGCCATTTTTTGAATAAATTCTGTTGCACTGTCTTGAACATCTTTGAGGTTAACTCTATTGGCTGCTCCAACACTCAGGGTTTTGATGGGTCAGGACAGCCCTTAGCTCAAAATAAGATGTGTCAGTAGCCAAGACAAACTGCTTACCCGATTGTAACATAGTGTTGCAAGGGGCTGAACGAAGACTGCCCTTCATAGCTGTAATGCTTCGTTACATGCAATCTTCCAAACAGTGCACTCTTTTATCAGTAACTGGTTAAGAGGATGTGCAGTGGTAGCTGTTTGTCGCATAAATTTATGATAATTGGCAACTTTTGTGAGAAATCGCTGGAGCTCCTTCAGGTTACTGGGCCTAAGAAGAGCATCAGTGGCAGAGATGTGACTATTCGTCATCTGGATCTTCTGCTGAGAAATGACATGTCCATGGTATTCAATAGAGGATTGGAGAAAGATTTATCCAGATTGTACTTGAGACCTGCTTTCCACAGTGTTTGAAATAAGCCTAAGGTTTCGCAGATTCTCCTTAATGAAGGGATGTGTGACCACAATATCTTCCAGAGAACTGAACCACAATATCATCCAGATAACTGATACAAAAGTGAACACATTGTATGAGTTGTTCCAAGAGACACTGGGAAAGAGTTGGAGTACTTGCTACACCAAAAATCAAGCATTAATAATTGTAGAGACTATAGGGAGTATTGATGACACGTAAATGCTCCGATTCCTCTTGGGCAGAAGCTGTAAATATGCCTCCAGTAAATCCACCTGGGAAAAGTATTATCCTCCCACTGGTTTCATCACCAGTTCCTCCGGACATGGAATGGGATACACGTTGATCTCAGCCTGAGCATTAATTATCAACTTTAAATTTCTGCTAAGGAGGAGCTTGACGGGTGGTTTCTTGATAATTACATGTGGTGTAGCCCAGTGTCTACAAGAAATAGATTCAGTCGTATCCAAAGCTGTCAGCCTGTCAAGTTTCTCCGTAATTTGATTGTGAAGCGACAATGACACCGGCCTGGCTTGGGCAAGGGACCGAGGATATTTCTTTGGTTTAAGGGTACTGTGGGTGAAAAAATGTCCAAAAAACTCTTGCAAAGTTCATCAAGTTCCAGGCACAGCACTTGGTTGGGAACCAAGGCAACTCAATCAGCCACTATGAACACAAATGCTGTGGAAACATTAAAGACAAACAAATTTTCTGTGAAAGCACTGTCTGCCACAAGGAAAATTAACAGGCAGACAATGGCTTGTACACCATATCCACTATAAATTGACGGAGAATGGAGACGTGTTGTCTGTTGTAATTTACAAGATGACATGTAGCTGGAGACAGCAGCAAGGTGCTGAGGAACAGATAGACATGATACGCTGCAGCTGCTGTATTGATACGCACATTGCACTTTGATAAACAACTTTATGTGAACCATTGTAAGATTTCAACATTCAGGGATGATAACATTGGTGACCACTGGTCAAGGGGCAGAGGTTGCTACACGAGCGGACATACCATTGCAGTGTGTCTTTTGTTCTGACAGTGATAACAGGAAGACCGATGCTTTGGGGAAATGTGGACAGCCGTTGAACAAAGCCAGTGGGGCGCGAAGGAAGAGGTTTGTGGGGAAACGGCCCAGTGTGGAAATGTTTGTATGGCATGTGGTTTACTGGTGTGCTACATGGCCATGATTTCTGCCACTGAGGATGTGCCTGGACCCGAGTGCCTACCATCTTCCAAGTCAATAGCGGCTGCATCTGTCCAAGAATCTGACACGAGAAACTTCCAAATAATTAACCAATAGAAAAGACCTCTTCGAAGGAGAGAACTTCAAACTGTAACGCCCGGTGGTGGGGTTTTTAGTTTGCAGTTGACCTAATGACAAAATCTCTTACCATAGTATCAGCATAAGGCTTCTGATGTTGAGAGGTAAAAAAGTAGCACTTCCAACTGCAACATTGCGATTATGCACCCAAGCACAATATAGTTGATTAGGTTGTTTCCTACAGTTATAAAACTTCACGCTTGAGGAAATAACATGAGCATACCAGGAATAATAAGATGACAGCAAGCGACACATTTCACCAAACGAGAAAGTTGAAGGTTACTAAAGCAAGGCCAAGTTTCCTAACAGGTGACACATGGAGCTTGAAGTCCATGAGAGAAAAAGAGTATTCATGCTATTGCTATCCATTACCTTGAAGGTGGCAAAATTGTGGCGTAAGCACTTCTTTTGTTTCCCAGTCCTCATCACATATGGGGAATGGAGTTGGATGGGCCAGCAGTTGCTGCGGCTCTGCCAGTAGTTCAGTCAGCAGTCTGTCCAAATGGTCACGTGTTCCTGCTGTTACAATTCCAAATGCCCTGGGCTTTTGATCTGCTGCTACAGCAAACTTTGAAGCATCACCTCCAAGGTCATGCTGGTTATAGTCACCAAATCAGCTCAAAATACACGTGGAAGGTCCATTTGGCCTCCTTACCTCTCATGTTGTAAGTAGTTGTCAGTGTTTTAAAGTGAACACAATTGTAATATTCCATACAAGTCCAGAGTACAAAGCAAGGCCAAGCCCATGGTACAAAACACAATATGACCTGAGAGTAGAATCAAGTTACAAAGAAAACACAGTAGCAAAGTGAGAAAGACACTGCTCTGCTCTGGTGTTACATGAAGTTAGTTTGTTTATTGGTGTGTCAAGGAGGTGCTGGCCGTAAGCAGTGCGCGCAGGCCCTGAGGCGGTGGTGTCTTCTGATATTTGATCATGCTGCCATCTGGTGGATGGTCCTATGCTCCTTAATGATGGTGTGAAGGTAATCAAATAGTGATGGGTCACTTTGGTCATCTCGCAAATGTAGCCATGGTCCATCACTGGTGCAAAGCGAGTTGTAATTGACTGGTTATCACCATAGGGGTTTTTCAACCAATCAGCTTCTGATAGTTCTTGAATTTGCAAACTAATTCTGTTTGCTTGTGGCCTGAAATGGTTGATGCTTTTTGTGCTGCTTAAACACTGTGTTTCTGCTTTATGTTCCCATCACATGCTGCTTGAAGTTCTGCAGAGTGCCTGAACACTCTTCATTTGTTCTTCGTATGAAGCAGTAACCACACATTAATGGATGGACAGATATGGAAAATATCAATTATGTACCTATATTTCAGAGTTTCATTAGGAGAAAATAAAAGATTAAATTGCTAGTTTATTACACCTTTAATTAGTGCATGTTAAAACAAATTGACATCAGTCACAAATGGTTTTATTGAGAAATTAGGACACATTTTGAGGATCTAACCTTCATTATGAGGTGTTATCTGTTTATACCTGATCTATAGCAGTTGTAATTGTGGAATACTTTATTTAACAAGGTTTACACTTACATTAGTATGATAAAAGGAGAAAAACAAAGAACTATAGTTTCTGATTGTTTGTTTTTGAAGCTTCCGTGAATCGTTACTGTGGAACAATATAGCGGAGATGCTGAGTCGAGATAGGCACAACAAAAAGATTTTCACACTTAAAGCTTTTGGCCAATGGCCTTTGTCAACAATAGATACACACACACAAATGCAACTCACACACATGACTGCAGTCTCAGGCAACTGAAACCACACCTTCCATCCTGGATTTTCCATTGTTTCATTCCTATAGAACATAGATGATGATTTGAAACATTATGCTTATAAAGAGTGTAAGATTTCCGTCACTAACACAGAGCCTACAGACATTAGGTAAATCCATTGCAATATCTTTTTTCTTGTTTTGCAGCCAAAGGGAAAAAATAAAATCAGGCTACTGTTAATTTATTTTGGATGGTCCCGGAATCTAGATCAAACTGTGTTTTAAAATTTATAGCTGTTGTAGTAACTACACACAAAAAACAAATAAGGACACACCTAGTCTGTAAATTATTGTAATGAGAAAACAGTTCAGAAGTTCCATAAACAATCCAAGTACAATGCCAGGCCGAGACCAATACAGTGCAGCGTGTCCTAAGAGCCAAGTCAAGTTAACACAAGAACACACAATAACAGAATGAGACTGAAATCCACTCCAGGATTATATCAGGCAGATGGGTTGTCAGTCTCTCAAGGTGATGCTGCCTGTTAGCTGCGAGAACTGACTCAAATGAAGTGCTGCCTGTAATGTTTGATCATGCTGCTGCCGAGGTGAATTGTGACAGTGGTGGCCGCTAAGGTGCCGGTACCAGACGAGTGGTAATATAGGGTTACCTCAGTCTCCCCCCTCCCCCCCCCCCCTTTTTAACCTCTTGGAGGAGCAACTGAGATGGTGCAGCCTTGGCGTTCCTCTACTGCAGCATGGAATGATGTGTGGTACTCGAGATATTGACGTCCATGCCCTACTGAGCATAGTTGACAGGTGTCCTTGGCAAGGACAGAAGCTCACTGTTGGCTGCAATCGAAGAGTAGGGCCAGAAGTGGTCCTGGCAGTGATGACCTCATCCTGGGCAAGTGCCCAATGGCGCAACACCAGCTGCTGGTTGTGCCGAGACTGGAATGCAATCTGTGGGAACATCCAGCTTTTTGGGGTGGGAGCAGGAACTGGCTGGGACGACAACTGTGAACCATCCAGCACTCTTGCCTGCCATAAAAATTTGTCCAAACTTGTGCTGAGGACTGTACAAAACATTGGATGGGAGTATGGTAGGTAAGGGCAAGATCTGAGCAGGAGGTGGTGCTAAAAGCAGAGAAACTGCTCCCAGGGACAAAGAAAAAGACAAAAATCTGGAGTTGGGGAGGAGGAAGGCTCAGGAGGTGAGTACAGGGCGCCGGATGCCTGTCCTCCATCAGGAGCATGCACTCTCACCAACCCCGCTGGCCATGGGTGTCCTTGGGAATCCAATGCCCGTGCCAATCATAGGAGTGAGCCCAAACTTTTGAATGTCAGTCGATTCTTGGCCAATAAGTGTGGTGGTGACGAGCCAACATTTTGTTCCCCCACCACCACCCAATGACAAGGTGCAAGAGTCTTAAGGATGCCCTTTTGGAGGAACACCGGAATTACCACCTGGAGAACTTTGTGTTCTGTAGTCAACAATATTACACCATCAACGAGAATCAGTCTGTGGTACAGCACACAATAATTATGGACGTGATCTGACACTTGGGGTCTGAAGCCTATCTGGCCAACCCCTTTAGATATACTGACACACCTGACAGAGAACCACAACTGAGCTGACCAAGTTACTGATGTAGCAGCTCGTAATAGGAAACGTGTCCATGGTCTCCTGAGTCAATTTGTTCAGGTAAAAATGGAGGATTTCTTCCCAGTTGAAGATGAGGTCGAGACCCATAGGAAGACATGAGAGTGCATTTGTAATTTTGACAAACTGCCTATTGGCTTCTGTCTCGGGTTCTTCGGCCGACGTTCATCTAATGATTTTTCTGACGTTTCGCCAGCACGAGTGGCTGGCATTGTCAAAGCTTCACCCTCCATTGCCGGTGGTGAACTGGAGGCGAGCTCGCGGCCGCAGACTATATGTACCTGGCGCGCCAACGTCCGAGGGCTTCTCCGCGGTCATTTCCGGTGCGGTTCTCCTCTTGCTACCTGCGACGGTCGTTCGCTGCAGTACGGGAAGCCAGGATCCGTTTACCTTAAGGCTTTCCTCTTTCTTGTTGAAACTGTTCGCATGTTTTTGGATTTCTACAGCTTCTCTGAACAAGTGCGTGTGATAGTGCTTCTCTACAGCCAGAACTTCCGTGTTGGCGAATTTTATTACGTGGTTGGTCTCATTCAGTGCGTGCTCTGCCACGGCCGATTTCTCCACCTGCCCCAACCTGCAATGTCGCTTATGCTCTTTGATCCTGGTGTTAATGGATCGTCCAGTCATTCCGACATAAACTTTTCCGCATGTGCAAGGTATACGGTATATTCCCAACATTGCAAGTGGGTCTCTTTTCTCCTTCGCCGATCTAAGACACTCTTTGATCTTCCTTGTCGGATTGAAAATCGTCTTTACGCCGTGTTTGCGCAGTATACGGCCGATTCTGTCCGTCACTCTGGGAATGTATGGCAGAAAGGCCGTACCCGACATTTCTTTTTCTGGTTCCTTACTTCGCCGAGTGTTTAGCTCTGTTACACTTCTAATGTAATTTGTGGAGTACCCATTGCTCCTCAGAACAGTTTCCAGGTGTTGCATTTCTGGAATACCTTGCACATGCGGAAAAGTTTATGTCAGAATGACTGGACGATCCATTAACACCAGGATCAAAGAGCATAAGCGACATTGCAGGTTGGGGCAGTTGGAGAAATCGGCCGTGGCAGAGCACGCACTGAATGAGACCGACCACGTAATAAAATTCACCGACACGGAAGTTCTGGCTGTAGAGAAGCACTATCACACGCGCTTGTTCAGAGAAGCTGTAGAAATCCAAAAACACGCGAACAGTTTCAACAAGAAAGAGGAAAGCCTTAAGGTAAACGGATCCTGGCTTCCCGTACTGCAGCGAACGACCGTCGCAGGTAGCAAGAGGAGAACCGCACCGGAAATGACCGCGGAGAAGCCCTTGGACGTTGGCGCGCCAGGTACATATAGTCTGCGGCCGCGAGCTCGCCTCCAGTTCACCACCGGCAATGGAGGGTGAAGCTTTGACAATGCCAGCCACTCGTGCTGGCGAAACGTCAGAAAAATCATTAGATGAACGTCGGCCGAAGAACCCGAGACAGAAGCCAATAGGCAGTTTGTCAACAAGTGGCCACGAAAGCCTTAACAATTTTGTATTTGTAATTTTACTACTGAGTCATCAGGCAGAAGTGAATGTCGTAGTGATAACAACTGAGGAACAGGACACGTCATTGAGGCTAAAGAGGGAGAGAACGGTCTTGTGATACATGACCAGGTGAAATGTGACACCACATGGAAATACATGAAACTTGTTGACTGCAGAAATTATAGCAAGCGCCTCCTCCTTAGTCCAAGAATATTTCTCCTGCACCATGTTGCTCGTCTCGGAGGCAATGCTATCGGCTATTGTGAAATGTTGACCCCCCCTGCACACCATACTGAGGTGCATTGGTAGCCACAACAAGCTGTCAGCCTGGCTGAAATTTTGTCAGGCATGGGATCGAACGAAGAATATCCTTCAAACTCTTGAATGCTTGTTCACATACTGACATCCAAACAAACAACACACCTTTTTGAGTAACTGATTTAGGTCATGTACCATGGTCGCCGCTCATGAAATGAATTTGTGATAATAAGGAAACTTGTCTAAAAATGCCCATGAACTCCTTGACGTTAGTGGGTCAGGAGAGAACCTCATTAGCCGCAACATGTCTTTGTTGGTTTAATCTCTCAAATGGGAAATGACATGTCCCAGGTGTTAAGTAGAGAGTTGTAAGAAATGTGATTTATCCAGATTGCACTTGAGACCCCTGTCATGCAGAGTCGGAAACAGAAGTCTTGAGGTTCCTCGAATGAGGGACCCATAACTAGGTGGTTTGTACAACAAGGAACATGTGTGAGTTACTTAAAAAGCTATGAAAAGCAACCAGAGTGCTTGCGACCCCAAAAACTGATCAGTTGTACCTGTGGAGACAGAGGGTGTGTTGACCAAAAGCAACTGCTGCAATTCCTCAAGTGATAGTTGTAAATATGCTTCCAATAGATCTGATTTGAAAAAATACTGCCCCCCCCCCGCTCCCCCCCCCCCCCCCCTTCATCCTCTCTCCCATTTGTGTCACTAGTGCTTCTGGACGCAGGATGGGGTATGTGTCACCCACAGGCTGTGCGTCAAGTGTCTCCTAGAAATCATCACAAAGATGAAGCTTGTTGGTTGGTTTCTTGACAACTGCCAATGGTGTTACCTATTGGTCAGATGATACAGGGATATAGGTTCAGTTACATCCAGATTAGTCAACCTGTTGAATTCTTCTTGTACGTGTTGACAAAGCCCAACTGGCACTGTTCTTGCTTAGAAGAAGCAAGATTGTGCTTCTGGTTTAAGAGTAATGTGTGCTATAACATTTTTAGACTTGCCTGACCCAGTCACAAAATTTTCAAGAATTCCATAAAAAGTTCATCCAGTATCTGATATGGCACAAGGTTGGAAACTAGGTTACCTGAATCTGCGACCCTAAACCCAAATGCTGTAAAATCATCCAGGCCAGACAGAGGTTCTGTTAAAGTAGTGTCCACTACAAAGAAAGTCAATGGGTAGATAACTGCCTTGTATGCCCTGTCTACTGTAAACTGTCCAAGAATAGGGATTTACTAATAATAGTTGTGATGCGAGCTGGGAGGCAAGGCAGGGACGTAAGGTGCAGCTACGCGCTAGAATTAATGAGCAATATCATGGTGCCTGTGTGTGTAACTGCATGGGTGTCCCATTATACACACATTAATGAAGAATTCATCAGGAACAGTTGGAAGATAGTCACAAGCAGGGCAGATGATGGTAATGTCCACAGATTGAGAGGTTGAAGCTGTAACCTGGACTGACCAGTCTTTTCATAATACCATAATGTGTCCTTTCTTCCTACAGTGCTGGCAAGACCAATACTTATGGGAGGCCGGCCAGTGATTTTGAACAAACCAAGTGGGGCAGAAAGGCAAGGACTTTTGGGAACTCGTCAGCTGCAGATGTGTTTTTGCGGAGTGTGGTGGCTGGGTGTGCTCCCCTGCTGCAATGTCTGCTTCCAAAGCTGAGCTGGAACATGAGTGCCTACCACTGTTTAAGTTGAGAGTGGCCATGTGTGCCCAGAAATTCAACTGATTACCTGCTGCACAAAAAACTTTAAATGATTGTGCAATTGAGAGGACTTGTTCCAAGGAGAGGTGTTCAGATTGCAGTGCCCCTTGGCAGACCTCTTTATCAGGAACTGATCTAATGATAGCATCCCTAATCATTGTATCAGCCTAAGACTCCTTAGAGGTAATAAAACAGGACTTTCGACCAAGACCTTGCAACGTCTCAACTCAAGCCCAATACTACTGATGAGGCTGCTTCCTGCACTGATAAAACTCCACTCTCATGGAAACTGTATGAGTATGTAGACGATAATACAATGCCAACAAGTGGCGCATTTCATCAAATGAAAGGGGCGCAGGATCCAGAAAAAAAGACCATCTATCCTAGCAAGTGGTACATCTGAAGTGAGATCCGTGACAGAAATCGGTCTTTAATGGAACTGGCATCCAATGCCTTGAAGGCAGTGATATGTCTTAGACATTTCTCATACACATCCCAGTCTTTGTCAGTCTTATTGTAGGTGGAGAAAGGAGACAGATGAGATGGTAATTGCTGTGGGCTTGGTAACAGGCCAGTCAACAACCTGCTCAACATGGCTGTAAGCTCCTGCTATTGCAATTCTGGAAATCTCTGTTTTTCCGGCTAGTGCTGCAGTAAGGTTTGAAGTACTGCCTTGAAGGACACACCTGTCAACATTGTTAATTCGGCGAAAAATAGATGTGAATGTTGAACCTCACTCTTTGCCAGTTGTGGATTAACTACACATATAGTACAGCACTCTAATGAGAAAACAGTTCAGAAGTTCTGTACGAAATCCAGGTATAATGCCAGGACAAATCCAGTACAATACAGTGTCCTGAGAGCTGAGTCAGGCTAACAAAAAACACACAAACATGCATTCTGCTATGGGATTATACAAGGTAGATAGCTTTTCAGTCTCTCGAGATGGCGCTGTCCTCAGCTGCAAGAACCGATCTCGATGCAGTGCTGCCTCCAATGTTTGATTGTGCTGCCGCCTGGGAGCCGAACCTTCACCACAATGTGCTGGTGCTGGTGATTTGCATTGTGATGGTAGCGGCTGTCGACATGTGGTATGACAAGAGTGGTAACATAGGGTTATGTCAGCTGTCACTGTGCTTCGTGTCGTCTGATGTGAACTATGAGTATACCCAAAACAATAGGATGGGGTATGCTTTACATTGTTACCTAGTTGTAGGAACCTGTGCTTTCCGAAGTTTCTCATGGTCCTTTTGATGGCTACCTGTGTGTTTGATAGCCCTGTTACATGCACTGCAGCAGCTTCGAGATGACAAAATTCAACGGTAGTCATGTTTTCAATACCTTGGAAGAGAGACTTGATTATGGTTCAAAAGGAAAAACTGATGATGCTGCTGCTGATCAAGATGTCTCTGAATGCTTAGGCAAGTGATGAAAGGAATAGCGCACTGTAGCATTTGCAGTAATGTATCTTCTGAAAGAGAATTTGTAAAAAAGTTTCTGAAATATGTGCTGTCTGTTCAGAAGCATCTGGACACACCTATGTAATGTAGAAATGATTGTTAGATGTCACAAGAGGTGGACCCAACAGTTTAAAAGGAGGCAGGGATTATGTCAGTAGGGAAGCAGTAATAGCAGAATAGGTCGGTCAGTACAGCTCAGGGACTTTAAATGCGAACTTGTCATTGGATATCATATGAGTTTCAAATCCATCAGGGACATTTTGACCCTTCTAAACCTGTCCAAGTTGACTGTTGGTGATGTTATTGTGAAGAGTAAACGTGAAGAAACAACCATAGCTAAACCGAGACCACACAGACCTCATGTACTGATGGACAGAGATTGTTAAGTGTTGCGAAGAGTGGTTGTAAGAAGACTTCTTGTCAAAATGGAAATTACTATGATTTTGATGTAACTAAAACATTACTAAAATGTTCTCCATTATTTTACATTAAGTGCGTTTTATTGAACTAATTGTTTTTACCTAGAAAGTTTGTAAAATCAATATTCTGCTTTTTGTTTATGTTCTGACAATGATGAAACATTTTGTAATTTGATACTTTCGTGAATATTTTATCATTTTCGTTACTAAATAGTGTGATTGCAAGTACTTATGAGTACAGGTGTTCTACTGTTAAATATATAGCATACATGAAACTAAAAGTTGTATCCCATTAGTAATTACAATACCCAATATGAGTATCATTATCTCTGATTGGAGGGGTATAATATTTTCGTTTTGTCCAAAACTATTCTGCTACATTTCAAGGCAATGGGCAGTGGATGACAGGAAAAAATTGTAGTAATGTATCACACTAGAAACTATGGCAGTCTGATGGAAGTGCTTGGGTTTGGTGAGTGCTTGGAGAGTGTTGCTTACCTTGATGTTTGAAAATATAAGTAATTGGATAGGTAAAAGATCTACTCACCAAGCAGTGACATGAGAACACAGACACAAGAGATGTTACCATTTGATAGCTTTTGGAACCAGTGGCTCCTCCTTCTGGCTGTAGGGTGGATAAGGAAGAGGGGTGAAGGAAAAGGACTGGTGAGATTTAGGAAAAGGGGTAGAGCTCAGAAAAGTCACCCAGAATTCTGGGTCAGTGGAGTCTTACTGGAAAGGATGAGAGAAAAAAAGACAGTCGTGTAATACAGAGGATGTGGTGATACGGTATG
The DNA here is from genome assembly GCF_023898315.1 of Schistocerca nitens. Taxonomy (NCBI): domain Eukaryota; kingdom Metazoa; phylum Arthropoda; class Insecta; order Orthoptera; family Acrididae; genus Schistocerca; species Schistocerca nitens. The sequence goes on from NC_064615.1 coordinate 831,974,019, forward strand.
GAGATGCTTCTCGTGGATGGTGTGTGGTCCGCTTATTGTGCTTAAACAAACACTAAATATAAAAGGATATGATCATGTTTTTCAGAATTGTGTTCTGCGTACACTAGAGAGGCAGTTTGGAGAAGTTTTTTTCAGAGTCACAATCCACCATGACGTGAAACAGCATCCGCCAGGCTGTGGTTTATGGATAATGACATTCTTAAAATGGACTGGCCTTCCCACAGTCCCTACTTGAACCCAATGGAACACCTTCAGGATAAGTTGGAATGTTGACTTCACTCCAGACCTGAGTGTTCTTCACTACTTTCTCTGCTTTTGGCTCTTGAGGAAGAGTGGGCTGCCATTCCTTAACTGATACTGACACTGACATATCATTGAAAGTGACTCCAATACAGTTCAGTCCGTCATGAAGGTAAAGGGTGGACATACTCCATATTATTGAGCATTAATGTGTCCGGGATACTTTCACTCAAATGGTGTGTGGCTAAGAGACCCAAAGACAGCAGATGAGAGACTGGCAGTAACAAGCTCTTGACTCTCCTTCTCCTGTTCCATCATTTACAGAAAACTGCCATTGAGGAGGCATCACTTTACACCTTTGCCACACCAATAGATTGTTTCTGACATTTTTGTTGTTTGACATTGGAAATAATAATAACCGAGGTTAATTGTTATGTAGGTCTTCAACTCCCTAGCAAAGAAGGAAAAACAAGTTGTAAGCAAAAAGAGTTTAGGCCAAAATGACTACAGCAAATGGTGAATGACTGATGACCTCAGCAGTTTGGTCCCATAACACATTACCAAATGGTGAAGATATTTATTTGTTCTTTGTGGTAATAATTCATAGGTGACTTGTGAAGAAGACAAATATTAGTGATTAATGTGCAGTATTTCACAATCATTTTCCTTCAACTGTTATGAGCCATGATTAAGTCAGAATAATTTTATCAAATTTGTGCTTCAATACCAAGGATGAATGCATTCCTTGTAATCAGCCTAACCTTAACCCACCTTTCAAAAGCATGTTTCTTGGTTCAATTCTATCTCTTCTTTGTTTAAACTGTTGGCATTTGATAGGTAATGCAGGTATTTATGATTTTTGAGGACAAATTCATTTTCTTGTTTACTTGAAAAGTTAGAGTGATAAGTATTCCACTGGGTATGTGTTTAGGATGGAAGCATTTTCAAAGAAAGGGGCACAGGTGCCAAGTGCTTTGGCACTTTTGAAAAAAGCTAATGAAAAATAGTTTACAAAGACATTATACCATACACATAGGTCACTATTGCACCATTCCTGTTGTTGGTTGGTTGGTTGGTTTGGGGAAGGAGACCAGACAGCGTGGTCATTGGTCCCATCGGATTAGGGAAGGATGGGGAAGGAAGTCGGCCGTGCCCTTTCAGAGGAACCATCCCGGCATTTGCCTGGAGTGATTTAGGGAAATCACGGAAAACCTAAATCCGGATGGCCAGACACGGGATTGAACCGTCGTCCTCCCGAATGCGAGTCCAGTGTCTAACCACTGCGCCACCTCACTCGGTCATTCCTGTTGTGTCTGATGATCTACAGAGCCGAAGCCAAAAGCAGCAGGTTCTTGCATAACTAACAGAAAACATCTGTCTTTCACAATATGTATTTGTCAAGCTGACAATTGAGAAACAACAGATGAATTTTGTGAAATACTTAAAATTGTGCAAAAATAATGTATATAGTTTTGACATTGTTTCATGTGTAATGGTATGACCTGGAGTTTGGAATAGCAGTTATGTTTATGCCCATGTGTACATTTTCAGTTTTATTTCTGCTTGAAAATGAGGAACATTTGAAACTCCAGTCTCAATAAATGACACTTTTAATAGCTGTAAGAGGAGATAACCATGAACCATGTGTGATTGATACAGCAGCATTCCTGCTCTGCTCAAAGACCTTATGAGAGTAAGAGAGGTCACTCAGTAAAACAGAGCTGGTGCATGGATATTAAAATCATTTTAGAGAGCTATGAAAGCAGGTAAGTATAAATCATCTTCTTAGACTTATATTAATTTATGGATTGATATGTATCTGTTAAGGATTGTTTGAGCACGGGAAATTGTGAGATTTGAACAGATTTTTCAAAAGTTAAAAGACTAAATCTTGGATACCTCTTATATAAGTGTTGCAACAGCTGGACGTGGTCTTACTGAGGCAGTTTTTACTTTCGGCCCTAAAAGATTCCACAGTTACTCAAGGGCTGAAACATTCTGTACACAGTTAACACCATGTATGTAATGTGTTAGTGATGTTTGAAAGTTAAGCCAATTTGGATGATATTGAAGAAATAATTTTCTGTTGCTGTGTTGAAGGGACAGGCCCAACATTCCCCTAGGCTGACTATGAATTCCTCATGAACATGAAATTATAGGTGTAATAGCTATTTTGAACTGAATTATCAACAATGAAGCTGTGACAAATGTTCAGGGATTCAGCATTTCACAGTCCCGCACGTGTAACCATCTGAATGTTAGGTGGAGCTTCCTGCTTTTTCTCGTCACATCCTGCAGAGTAAGGTACAGAGAAGAATTATACAAATAGTAGAAAAAGTTGTGTACAGCAGAGTAAACATAGTTTTTTCTAGTTGTTTGTGCTTTTCTACATTGCATCAGAATGGGTGACTATTTAAAGTAATAAAAAATTTTCTAGTCATGTATCCTGACCTGATAGTGATCAAGGCTTTGACTCTAATATTGATATGGAGACATACAAATGCTGACCTGTGCCACAATCAGCCCAAGGTGATACTTAGAAGACATTGTGGCCCGCACCAGGAAGCGCCTGCAACATGTGCTGCGGTGCACTCAACTGTGGTGAGTGGTCCGTATTGAGGGACCTGCAATGGCTGTTCTTCCCTAGTTTGTATTGTGTAGCAGCGTTGTGATAGCTGCTAACTGACTGAGGAGACCTGTCATGTTATTTGACATGATTTCTACTGGATTACTACATTGAAGGATCATTAATTGTGCACAATATTTTGACCTTGGATTCCTGGACATTCTATTTAACTATCTTGTTCTGGTTTTGTCTCTGGTAGTCTTTTGGTTGGTACAGTCACATTCCAAACAATTTTACAATGTTTCAATTTGTGAATAAATCAATATTCTTCCAGTCATCGTCGGAACTTCAGTACTTAGTTTACTTTGGGAGAAATACATCACAATTTTCCTCTTCAGAATTCTGCAACCTTTATGTTCTTTATGGTAGCATTAAAAAATCTGTGTGAGTACTGGATTTGTCCATTTTTAGGCATAATAGTCGGTGACTTGGTGTCTGGACTGCTTCACAACTGCATCTAACATCATCCTCAAACCCCCATGATATCAAATTTACTGTTCTTTTTTTTATCCATTAGGAGTTCTGCAAGTAGTGTAAGGTAGATGGTAACTGGAGCTGATTTCTTCCCTTGGAGTGACACCCTCTTGCTTAGGGGCAATTTCTTGCCACAGGAAAACGTGTCTTATCATCTTGCTTGACATCTATTGGGAACACTCAATACAAATACTTTTCCTGCGTCTAAGGGAAATGGAGTGCTACTTCAGTCAAAAAATTATTATTATATTTTTATTTTTGTTTCTGAATATCTAGAATTTTATGTTTGAAATGGTGTTCAAATCGTGTCTATAGTGCCACTTCAGGTATATTATTTTATCTTTCAAACAATTGCTTGTACAAGAATTTGTCTGCTAGATGTCAATACGACTGCAGCCTTAGCTGTCAAAATGAAAAATTTTCTGCTTACAAGTTCTTTCACATTTGGCGCTATTCATACAAAATATGAAATTGAAGGAAGATTTTTTGTGTTGGTTAACATGATATTGCTTGGTTTCATGGGATTCTACATTCTCTTGTTTCTTTCATCCTGTATACTTATGTTTATACATGTGATTTGTGGTGATAATGTGTTATTGTTACTGTGGGAAAGTTATTAGTTTTGCTAACAGTAGTATAATTACAATTGCAAATTGTCTAGGGAAATAATGGAGTATTCAAGCTCTGCATTAATTGAAGAAAAAGTGTAAAAACAGCGAAGAAGTAAATTTGTCATCTGTTGTTTCATCTGCGTCTTCTAACCTCAAAAGGCCTATGGCTACACCCCAAAGAAATTATAAATGAACAAAATCATAGGAAAACCTGCAGAGCTACAGTTAATTTGTAAATGTAGTATCACTTTTTTTCTTTGTGTCATATTGCAAGTGGCAGTAGCAGCAGTTTGTAGAATTCCAATATTAGATTGGTGTATCATCTGTGCACTACTGTACAAGGGATATGCTATGTGGGGTAATTATATATTTGGATCTGCAGCTGAAGATGTTGCCGATGAATGTATGAAAGTTGCAGTAGAAAGAGTGTTAGAAAATATAGATTGTAACAATGAAAGGATTATAAATTAAGCATTTGAATTTGTTATTATTTCCTAATTTTGTAGGTGTCCAGAGAGACTAAAGCAACTTCATTTAGATAACTGTACAGGAAAGTTCAGTGGGACAAGTGGAGCTATGGAAGTGGCAGGAATGAAAAAAGTTTTTCTGCATACTCAGCTATCTTATGATGCAAGGTACATAAATTGCCTTAGCGACAGAGACTGTAAGGCCTATAATGAAGTTGTGGCATCCAAATCGTATGGGGATGGGTTAGAAATAAAGCAACTTGAGGGTGTGGGTCATGTGCAGAAGTGATGGGAAACCAGTTGGTGGTGACAATAGACAACAGTGTCATTGGTAAAGAGACTCCAATATTATTATGGTTTAACCATTAAGCAAAATACTCATAGTGCATAAATAGTGAAGAAAGCTGTATGGGCAGTGTGATTTCACACACTGTCCATCAATGATGAACTTCAACATGGGCTGTGCCCAGCAGGTGTGGAAAGCTGGTACAAATACTCTAAGGGTTTAGTGACTAGTGAAAAATATAATCATCGAAATAATCTGCCTATTGCCATTATGGAGGCAGTAAAGCCAGTATTCAAACACGTGGCAAACAATGATCTACTTCGAAAGTGTTTGCATGGCAGGACACTGAATACAAATGAGTCTCTGAACAGTGTCATTTGGACTCACTCACCCGAAACTATGTTTGAGGACATATGTACTTTATACTGCTGGATGCATGGTGCCTCCGCTACATTCAAATAAGGCAACATCAATAAATGTAAAGTGCCGCAATCTCTAGGATAAGTGGAGTCTGTCCCACTGTTGAGGCAATGAGAAATTAGTATAGCGAGTGACTAAGAAATGCGGAAAACAGGCTAAAGAATTACAGTAGGGATGCAAGGCAAATTGAAAAAGGTGCTAAGATGAAATTGCAATTGACAGATGGCAAGGACCCTGATGATCCAAGCTATGCAGCAGGCATGTTTTGACATCTCAACTTTGGACTCACTGTTCTGTAAGTTTATTTTTTCAATAAGAAAGGGTGCATTTTCTCAGCTTCTGCTCTGTATAGAAAGCTGAAATTTTCTGGATGTACTCAAACACATATTTTGCATCTCATGAAAATTTTTATTATGAACTGAGATGGTTTTAACATTTCATCACAGAAATGGGACTGTCATTTAAAGGAAAGAATCAAGGTGACCAAAAAAGTGTATAACCTAAGCAGTTACACAAGGATTATATCCATGGTCCTAAAAATTTCAAATCTGTTGCTTGCAGAGTTTCTGAGATAATGTACCTTATACATTATACAGACATACAATTCTGTTTCCTCATAACAGTGCTTCACTGCTGATGTATTATTGTATGTCAAGTGTTCTGGGTATTCAGTCTCCTTTTCTGTTCTAGTTCTCCCGCCACTCTGCAACTTATGGTGTGGGTTGCAGTGCTGGCCAAGGCATAAATCTTTGCTACTAGGGGCTGATCCACAGCACCTCATAGCCAAATGGACTGATTCATTTAACACCACTCTCCCATGCCTGGTGTGGATCAATGCTATCCAAACTGGCGCTCCATACTCTCCCACAGAAAATCAAGAGTCCCAATGGAGTTGACTGGAGAACCTGGGAATTTTCTCCTCACATTAAACTTGTCAGATTTCCCAAGATGATGTTTCTGCTCCAGATTTTTCCCTTCAAACCCATACAATGCTTACTAAAACATGGGAGGTGATCCAGAATAATTACTAAGTATTTTGAAGTGTCACAGTACTTAAACTTCCTCAAGGTCCTTCCTAGGGCCTGATCGTTAGTGTAGATTTTGTGTAGAGAATTGACTGCCTTGAGATAATGCATTTTTCTGGTTTCTCCAACAGCTCTTATTACCATGCACTGTTAAATAGAATCTTCTGATTTGAAACATATGTCTGATTACATTCGTCATCCTGAAATATCTTTTTATCTCATATAACTTTTCATAAGCCTTTTGTGATTCAGCAGCACTTGATACTATAAAAGCTGCACCCATGATTAGTGTTTTCTCATACAATTCTTCGATATGTTAGGCAAGATTAAGGAATTGGCTAGTGCATGACTCCCCTAGTCTAAAACCAGCTTACTCTGAAATGATGTTTACGTCCACAGACAATAAAATACTAGTCAGTATCACTCTCGCTAAGAGAGTAATATCAGATGAAAATTCTTTGGGTCTTCAAGTTCTTTCCCCAGCTTGAGAATAGCTACATCGTTTCCAGAATGAGATTTTCACTCTGCAGCGGAGTGTGCACTGATTGATCTGCCAGGAAGTTTACATCAGTGCACACTCTGCTGCAGAGTGAAAATCTCATTCTGGAAACATCCCCCAGGCTGTGGCTAAGACATGTCTCCGCAATATCCTTTCCACCAGTAGTGCTAGTTCTTCAGGGTTCGCAGAAGAGCTTCTGTGAAGTTTGGAGACGAGATACTGGCAGAACTGAAGCTGTGAGGGCGGGTCGTGAGTCGTGCTTGGATAGCTCAGATGGCAGAGCACTTGCCCGCGAAAGGTAAAAGTCACAGTTTTAATCTGCCAGGAAGTTTCAGCTACATCGTTTGCTTTTCTTCTCTGCTTATTCTTAGGTTAAGGGCAGAGTCAACACATTCGTTCATGGGTTTAATCATCCACTTTATAGCCTCTGGGCCGAAATTCTTTAGCTGCTCTCTTCTTATAATCATTTGGGCCTGCACGTGTGTTATTTTTCATTTGGTTTATGACACCAACTCTTCCGTGAAAGGCAAGTTTAATAAGTTATTCCGCAGTGTATCTCGATTATTTCTGATGCCAGGATCAGAATAGCAAAGTGTCTGGCGTCTAACTGTTTAAAGGGCTATTATCATAGCAACAGCCAATCAGAGAAAGCGCGTGGCCGCGCCACCTGTTCCATTCACCTCTATCAACCTCTGCGCTACTGCAGGTAGCCTACTGTAGCCAGTTGCAGACGTCGCTCATGGCCGATAACGTACACGGTTGTGGTCCGTTTCGTCGTGTGCTTTGTTTATCTGTGCAGCGAGTTTATTTTGCGCTACAGAGTGTGTGCAGCTCGTATAAACCGTTCAACACAAGAGTAAACCTGATGTAAACATTGCACTCTGTATTCTTCCGCGTTTGCTGGAACCTCATTGGATTTCCGTTACACGTGGAACTGCAGCCAAGCTGTGTTGAGTACTGTCAATTACGACAATAGGGGTACTTTTTGTGCTGTGCGTTTCGCGCACATCGACTTACCGATAATACGGGACAACAGCTTTACCGGCGCATTTAACTAGGAAGCACTGGGCGGTCAGATGGCACAGCTAGCCTGCAGTGACGTGGCCATTTAATTATTGAGCAAAATGAAATAATACACTGTAAATCTCCAACAATACGCTCCTTAGACGACTAGACGAAAACCGAAACACAGTATCGTTTTTAGCTAACGTACTATTGTAATTTATAATTTAAAACAAGAATGATGAAAATTCCTGACTTAACCATCCAAATCCGAGAAATACATTTCAGCTCTGGAAGTGTCACTTGCTGCTACGTTGATAACGAGCCTATTAACAACAGAATACACGAAGCCAACCAGGCGCAGCATTTTCTCTTCTTCTTTTATGACGCACCGTTCAATATCCCGCCAGCGTTCGGCAGTGACGTGTGAAAAAGCTGCGTGCTTTACTTCCAGTACATCTGACAGCTTAACAATCTTGTTACTTCTCGGGTCAAACTCCGCAGCTTGGATCCAGATCAGTTCTGTTGGGTTCATATTGTAATGGTACAGTAGCAAATGTAAAAATGCAGCATTTGTATGATGTGCTCGATGCTATGAAAAAGATTGTTTTCCATGTTTCTATGATACTTACCTACCCTTGTGGTATGAAACGATAGACATAGTCCAAATAAAGAGGGCCTTTTTTATTTTTGCCTTAAAAAATAAATTGTTATGTTTTCTTAATTTAAACAACTTTTATGAACAGTCTTTCATAAAACATCGATAATTAAGAATTTGTATTTGAAATGGAAACAAGAATTTCGCGTGTAATATGTAATTAGAAACAAGAAGATTGCATTATTCATAAAAATGATGATGAGTCTTATAATTACGAGATGTAGGTATTTAAAATGGAATGAGAAAAAAAATTGTATTGGGGAGATTCGAACCAACGCACGAGTAGCCGCATTATGCCCATATTTCATTATGCTGCCGACAGCACTACACGTTTACTCTGGGTTTGCGAATCAACTGCAGCCTATACAATGCTGGGAAAACTTCAAAGCCGATTATCTCCGTGAATTTATGAAAAACATTAAGAACAACCTATTTCTCGGCACTTTTTAACCCTGTTCCACGCGCGTTTCACTTCGGAACAGAAAACAGCCTCAGCCATTTTCTTCTTGCGCATTTACAGAGCGACAATCAGAGCACAACGCTGCAGAGGCTGTGACTGTACACGATTTTTGAAATTAAAACTACGTAGCTAAAGCGTGATTAAGAAAAACGTTGATGGCAGTTAATACATTTGAATATCTTAAAGTTTCATTTAACGTAACTTAGAAGTAAGATATCTGATACATATGTAGGATCTACTTCCAAGAGCGTAACAACACCACTGTACATATGCTAAGGCTTCTGACCAATGATCGCGTTTGTGTTTGTTTACATCAGGTTTATTCTTATGATGAACGGATTATAGTGAAAGTGTGCATAAAAATATGGTTGCTAAGCAGGAAGTTCAGAGATCTGCCTGTGTTTTGCATGGTCACACACATGACTGTGCGCTCCGTGTGGGAATATTTGGAGGAGGAGAGAGGCAGTGGTGCAACTCTTATTGTCTCTAAGGGGCGAAGGTGGTCGAAAGAACTGCAGACACTTTGTAGAACATAAAAATGTTTTCGTCAAAATCTGTAAGGAGAAATACTGTTCAGAAAAGGAACAGCGATGTTCGTCCAGAGTGGGAACACCTGATAAATTGAGGACAGCACCACAAAAAACCTATGCGTCACTCTTGGTGAAGTAGAATTATTTAGTGATAGCAAGTAGTCTTTATCAGCGACTGTCAGAGCCCTCGGTTTTTTGGTTTACAAAAATTAATGGACAGAAAACTTTAATGGGAGAGAGGTGACATTGCAGCGTGACGTAGTCGATTTTTAAGAAATACCGTTTAAGTGCCTTTTGAAGGCATTGTGTGGCTCGTCGAAGCCTATATAAGCGCGTCATTCCGTCAGAAAAGACTGAACAGATGATAGGGTATGTGGAAGTTTTGGTGTTCCTGTGGGAAAGGGCAGAAAAATTATAGTATTGCATGCTGCAACTGCATTTGGTTTCGACCTGTCTTCTCGTTTACAATCGAGGAAAACAAGCAGCAACGGCGAAGAGCTGGGTCACGGTAGTTTACTGAAGGGGTAACTGCTGGAAAACATAAATGGGCTGTCTGTCATTGTAATGGATAATGCACCCTCCTATTCAGTTATTAAAGGTAAAGCTCCAACGATAGCAACGAAAAAATCCGACGTTGTTGAATGTTGAAACGCTACAATGTGGAAATTCAAGACACTACATGTAACACGGAGCTCAATGAAATAGTGAAAAAAGTAAGCCAGAATTTCAAAAGTATGTTGTGGACGAGGTAGCTAAAGAACCTGTCCACAATGTTCTTAGGCTTCCGCTATACCACTGGCCACTTCAGCGCCACCGACATGATTTGGGCACATATTAAACAATACGTGGCAACAAATAATAAAAGCTGCACTGTGGTGGAAATTCGAAGTCTGTTAGAGGAACCAGTGACACAAATAACGCCAGAGAAGTGGAGTAATGTTGTACGCCACAAGAAAACAGTTGTTAAAGAAGCATGGAAAGTTGAGTGTAGAAAATAATATAATTATATCCTTGGATAATTCCAGTGACTCGTCCACGGTCCACAGCTCAAATAATGGCAGTGTTGAGGAATAAAGTGATTCTGAACTAACTGGCATTTACCCTTTGCCTTAGTTCGTCTTTATGTTTATGTTTGTGTTTCGTATTTTTAATTGAATGGTGTTTACTGCATTTGCGTAATAAAGCTCATATTATTAAGGAGTACTCCTGTCAACAAAGATGACACTCTGATCGGTAAGTACTTTATATTATTTTAATATTGTTAGTTATTGGATTTACATGAACGATTCAGATTCAGTTTAACAACCATTTCGTATCGAATACAAGTGAACGTGATTCATTGTGATTATTGTAAAAGATAGTACACTTCCTGTTGCTTTTGTTCAGTTATACAAATTATAGGAACACGGTATCATTTTATACACAGGAGTGCGTTTGTTAAGCCACAACGATGTTACAATCCTGTAAAGCGAACTCAATACCGCACGTTCAAACGTGGCACGGGGGTAGTCCAGTAAGGTGCCGCAGTGTTGCTGCTACGGCCACACTGCGCGCGCACGCACGGTTAACCGACAATATCACCCCCTTCCACGCTCAACAGTGTTTCGCTGTCAATCACTTTAATAGGTGTGAGCTATTTCATTTAACAAATAAGGTAAGGTGTTTATTTCCGGATCATTGCTAAGATTTTTAATTAATTTATTTGCTCTTCTACTGTTTTGAGCTATGACAAGATAAGCTAAAAGATTTGACCATTTTCCCCTTCTGCCTTCTCCGATACATGTCATGAACTCTTCACCTGCTTGAATGGTGTCTTCAGCTAGAGGATCTCTTTCGTTTTATCTTCATAGATATTATGTAGGGTAACTGTTTCTTGGTTGATGCCGGATATGTATTGGATCAGCAACCATGTGGTATGTGTTTCTGAGAGACCTTTGTCACTAGGGCTATAAAGTCGTCATACAATTTTAGAACTGCTTAAAGTTTTGCAACTTCATTGTCCAATTCTTCTGAGAAACTTTCCCGGCTCGTCTTTTTTAGAATCATTGTCTAAAGGGAACTACTTTTGTGCTGCTAGTTTCAGCTACTGTACAGGTTATGGGCTTATGTTGTTTTTTAGGTATAGATTCCTCTACTGTTTTTACCACATGGAGGAGGAGCAAAAGATTAGTGTTCTAACGTCTCGTTGACAACGAGGCCTTTAGATATGGAGCACAAGCTCGGATTAGGGAAGGACAGGGAATGAAAACGGCTGTGCCCTTTCAAAGGAACCATCCCAGCATTTGCCAAAAGTGATTTAGGGAAATCATGGAAAACATAAATGAGGATGGCTGGTCACAGGTTTGAATCGTCGTCCTCCTGAATGCGAGTCCAGCGTGCTAACCACTGCACTACCCTGTTCTGTGTTACCACATGTTGAGCTTCTTGTGAACTCATGATGAAAACATTGTCCGTATTATAGTCCTTGTGCCGTCTACCAGTCGGCAAAGACAACCCAGCTTAACATCATGTGTGAGTTTCAGTCCTTGCTTTTCCACTCAACATTCCAGCTCGTCTCCGTTCTTGGCTTTATTTTAATAGCCCCAGCTTGTGCTTCGGAAGTTCAAATGTCACAATATAATCTTGATACTCTTTGAGTTGAAATTCCTGGGTTTATCGAGTTAAAGTTGACTTTAGATGGTTTGTAGACTGATGTTATGGTGTAGGTCTCTAGCTGTATTGTTATAAATCCAATGTTGTCCCTTTATGTCTGACTTGCAGACTTAATATTGATCCTCGTTTTACAAACACTGCACTTCCATACTGTTTATGGGGCACTTTTAGGACTAGTCTCCTTCCTTCAGTTTTTGATCTGTTATTTGTGTTCCACAATACGTTTCTTGCTCGGCAAGAATGTCAACTGTAAGTTTTTTTACGCATCAGCTAATAAGATTTTCTTATTGTTGGATAATCCTGCAATGGGGATTGAAGTTGTTGCTAACCACGAGGAAGTGTTTTGTTCCCTCCGTGATGTCTCCCCATGGTTGAAGGATTTGCCGTTATCAAGGTTACGCTCAGTTATTGATTAATTTACTGACAATCTGTGACGAGTCTCCTTCAGTGTACCCCAGTACTTCGGTGACGACGAGAACTCTAATTAGAGCATCGACTGGACTAGAACCCTACTGTCTACTTTCTACATTGAGTACCGCCATGGACCCAGAATTCTTGAAACTGTGGCATATGCAGCTGCAGAAACAGGAATCAGAAACTTCCGCAACAGGCTGAGCGATATGCTCAAACCTGTGGCAGAATACTCAAACTTCTGCACGTAGATTTACGCACTTGCAGGCGTGTAATATCACGACTGCTACTATCCAGTTAAGCTGTCTTTTAGTTAATAATCCCAAGTTGGCTCTCTTCCCTTCATGAAGTACGCCCTTTTATCGAGCCTGAGGCAATAGCTTTCGGAGATATTTGTCACCTGTTGTCTTCCTACTATGAAAACAAGTGTCACGTAATCGCTGCTAGGCTCGAATTTTTAGTATCGCAAGCAATCCTCACAAATTAACGCAACTTGTGCAGCAGAGTTTCAAGGTCTCTTCTGAAAGTTTCGTTTTGTTTGTGAAACTTTTCCCGTAAACAGTCGCAAGCAGAATCTTTGGTGCGATAGATTATTATTTGTTATGCCCCTGAGCAGGAAGTAGCATTACAGGTCTTGAAATTAGATAACACCACGCTGTATAAAGTTCTTACAATCGCTAAAGCTTACAAAATCTTCATGTCAGCACATCATTAGTTCAATGAACATGCCCTCTCCTCTGAGTGTACAGGTTCCCACTCCCGTGAATGTGTTCGAAAACAGAAGTCGCAAGACAGGTCTTCTGACAGAAATTCCTGCCGATGCAGGTCCTAGCATGGCCGCAATTCGCGGAGTTCATCAACAGATTGTGATACAACACATCGTTTTGTTAATAGAACTCAAATATGCTTGCAGTGTGTATCTCAGTTTCCGCGAGCGAGATGCATACGAAAACTGGTTCAAATGGCTCTGAGCACTATGGGACTTAACAGCTATGGTCATCAGTCCCCTAGAACTTAGAACTACTTAAACCTAACTAACCTAAGGACATCACACAACACCCAGCCATCACGAGGCAGAGAAAATCCCCGACCCCGCCGGGAATCGAACCCGGGAACCCGGGCGTGGGAAGCGAGAACGCTACCGCACGACCACGAGATGCGGGCAAGATGCATACGTTTTTCTGGGTTACGGCCTAAAGTCTTTTCCGCGATGTGGCATGTGAACGCAGTGGCAGAATTTAAAGCATAGCTGACATTTGTATAACACACCTCAGAGGCCAACCCTGCCCCGTTGGACACCCTTATGACTTGCCGCGCCGGCCTCTATGGCCGAGCGGTTCTAGGCGCTTCAGTCTGGAATCGCGCTGCTGCTACGGTCGCAGGTTCGAATCCTGCCTCAGACATGGATGTGTGTGATGTCCTTAGATTAGTTAGGTTTAAGTAGTTCTAAGTTCTAGTCCCATAGTTAAGTCCCATAGTGCTCAGAGCCATATGAACCATTTGACTTGCCCACGCTTGGCAGGAACAGTCCCGGGGACCAGAATTTAAACATGTCAACAAGTTGATCACACAGTTCGACCTCATCTCTCTAGCCGCAGCAAGTGTTGCCTCACGATATTCATTGGATTCTTGAGATCACAAGGCCTGTCAGTCTTTTAGCCATTGTAATGTATTCAGAAAGACTCGACAGTTTTCTGGGCGTTTTATTCATTAACCAAACGAAATGAAAATGCAAGGAGTAGACACCCCCGAACTTAACTCACTCATTTTTCCTAACTTTCAAAACGCTGTAGAAATAACACCACTGGCCGCAAGGACGTCAAATTGCAACGGAATATTGTCGGAAAAGGGGAAAAACGTATGGCAGAAGAAAAAAAGTACGGTGAAAATTGATCAAAATATGGCGCTGTATGTGTCAGAATACGCAGATGAAAACACCTGTTACGCGCACGACCCAATAAAGTTGGTATGAACACGCCGGGTCCGCAGCTCGTGGTCGTGCGGTTGCGTTCTCGCTTCCCGCGCCAGGGTTCCCGGGTTCGATTCCCGGCGGGGTCAGGGGTTTTCTCTGCCTCGTGATGACTGGGTGTTGTGTGATGTCCTTAGGTTAGTTAGGTTTAAGTAGTTCTAAGTTCTAGGGGACTGATGACCATAGGGGTTGAGTCCCATAGTGCTCAGAGCCATTTGAACACGCCGGGTACACGGCTTTTTCTTCTTTCGCATCTGCGACGTTCGCCATGATTATCTCAATGCAGGATTGCGCTTTGCTTGTAAAGATGCATTACAAGAATGATGACTATGCACACGTCGCTCTGCAGAAGTTCCCGACACTGAAGGGTTTGAAAACAGGCATCGGTCCGATGAGTACCGTGGGTCTGGAGAAAATGATTCGGAAATTCGAAAAGACGCGTTCTTTTCATGTGCAACCTGGTAGAGGGAGGAAACGATTTGATTCGACGTCAGTGGAAGCAGTGGTCACAGCAATGCAGGAGAAGACGAGTGGTGGTGTGTAAACGTGTAGTGCACTGAGAATTGCCCGAACATTGGACATGCCCGTGAGAACGGTGCGTAAAATCCTACGAAATATCCTTCTTTGCTATCCATTCAAAATTACCCATGTGCACGAGTTTCTTCCTGGTGACCTGCCAGCAAGAGAGACCTTTGCTTTAGGATTTGTTGCTCGCATGGAAGTGGACAATGATTGGCCGTGAAAGATTCTGCTTACAGACGAAGCCCACTTCCATCTGACAGGATATGTCAATACACAGAATTGGCGAATCTATGCAACGGAAAATCCACATGCAAATTAACCAGTATCACTTTACCTGAAAAGGTCACTTAGTGGTGCGGGTTTACGGCATCATTTATCATAGGGCCATATTTTTCCGAAAAGACAGGTGCTTCCGTTCCTGTTACCTGTACCGTCACTGGTAAGCGCTGTAAATGTCTTTTGCGCAACCACGTCATTCTAGCTCTCCATAAGCGTTGATGGAATCATTTTTATGCAAGATGGCGAACCTCCGCACATTGCAAATGCAATTAAGCAGCTGCTGAAGCGCCACGTCGGAAATGCTAGAATTATCAGCCGCCATTTCCCTACAGCCTGCCCATCCCGATCACCTGATCTTAATCAATGTGACTTCTGGCTGTGGGGCTATCTCAAAGATGTTGTGTTCAGTGTTCCGATTGCAAACTTAGGTGCATTGAAGGCACGCATTGCGCAATACATTCTCAACGTGACCCCGGAAACACGTCGATCGGTTGTAGAACATGCTGTTTCTCGATTTCAACTTGTTGCAGAAAACGGTGGACAGCATATTGAACAAGTTTTGCGTCAGTCACACGGAAATTAATAACCGATTTGATTTTGAATTATGCTTTTTACGCGTGTTTTGGCCTCAGGACAATTAAAAACCGACGTGATTGATGCTTTTTATGCGGTTTTTGGTGTCAGGACAATTAAAAACCAACTTTTCCCATCCGATGTGATATGGCCTTGCCGTGGTGGATGGGCTTACGTAACTAACAGTATCACACCTGCACACCCATGCACACTGAGTATAACAGTTTGTTTAACGTCAAACGTAAACCTTGGGAATTGTTGTATTGTATGATTCATTTGTCATTTGTGGTCGACCACTATTAAATTATGATGCTTACAGCGCCATCTATTGCTACGTTTTGTAACTATTTATTTTTCTTCTGCCATATGATTTTCCCCTTCTCCGATAATACTCCGTTGCAGTTTGATGTCATTCCGACCAGTGGCGTTATTTCTAAAGCGGGTTGAAAGTTTAATTATAATCACCCTGTAATTAATACCTATCGAAAGCAACAAAGCAATGCTGTTACGTTTTTAGTACACAAAGCGAAATCAGTAAATCTGTGTATCCTAGCAAAGTAAATTCAACTATAGTCTGGGTTCGAAAAGATAAGATAGCGGTGCTTAATTCTGTCAGTGACGTAAACTTCCGAAAATATGTTACTGAGTTAAAAAAAACTAACAGGTTCTTTGGTGTACTACGAAATTAACGATGCCATCTGTTTGTTTGGTGTACTACGCTGTGATGATTAAACATCCGAACTACTAAGTTGAGCGCAGACGATTTTAGATAAATCTTTCAGTTACCTTACTTTTTTTCTGTGTTTCGATTTTGTTGAAAAAAAAAAGCTTATAACTATGCTCTAGTTGCCTGTGAAAACGCCATGAAAATTCGTTTCGCAGTTTTGGAGATCAGTACGTTCAAACAGACAAGCAGACTGACACGACGGTTTTACTGTTTTATTATTAGCATAGACTGGGAACTTCTCTGCTCCATCACCAGTTCACCTGGAATTGGTTGTAAAGAACCGAGGCAATATAGTAAGCATACACTAGACTTAGTAGCAAACCATTCTGTGTACATACACGCAAATACACTAACACGTACAATAGGCCTTTACATTTGTGAAATTATTAATGTTCAGTCGTTCATATTCTTTGAAGGTTGTCTGTTACATGTCTCATAAATTCTTTGGTTCATTTTTGGTGTAGTTGTGATGATCTCTGGCTTTTTTTTTTTTTAAATGTGCAGTTGGTGTTCCGTATCATATTGTCGTACTGTGTGATGCGTACTAAATGATTCGTTTCTAAAACGGCATTTGATGATTTGTCAACAATATTTTTGTCTGGGACATATTATTCAACAATAAAACTGAAAACAGTTTCCATCCCTCGGTTCTAGGCAAGGTTTTCTCGAGGTTCGCAAGATGTTCCCAGAGAGTCACACGCCTTTTGAGACTTAAAAACATTCGTTATTCAGTTTCACGCAGCTTCAGGAATTACTGCGAAGGTACTAGGCATTTACGCTGTTGTTTGGTACGGAGATGTGATGTTTCTTTATATCTAACACTGATGCATTCGCTGCGATGCAGCTGTATGCCTCTTATTTGACGCAATTACTTCGCACAATGAGTAAATGTGATTCAACTACCACATAAAAGCACAAACGTATGAAGTGTGCCACGAAGTCTCATAAACGTCTGTCCTTGAGCCGAATGCCTTAGGTCTGTGTTATGACAGCAAGGTGTTTTTGTCTCGGACGCTTTTAAATTTTGCAGCAGCCAGCGGAGATCTCTCTTGCGCGAAACGCAAGGAAGAGAAAAGCGCACAGGTGGAAACATCACGCGACTATGATTTTGTGCTGGCTTCTCGCAATGTCTGTTGGTGAGTCTGGTTCTCTAGTTTCTACTTTCTATCGGTGAATTATATTTTACTAAAACTGTATGCTAAAGATATGGAAACAATTTTGCGTTGAGGCATTCGAAGGAAACTGCAGTACATTGGAAACCGGTTGGAAGTTTCTGTCACTTCGTGGGTAAACTCCGTACAATAGCTATTGATGTGATGTGAGTTTGGTGCAACTTTCAGTGTTAACACCACTGGTGTTCAGATAATATACGGGCTTTTCTCGTTGTAGAATAAATTTACTTCATTTCAGACGATGATCACAGTACGTTTGGTCCTTACACTGACGGTTTCGGTCAACAATGACCATCTTCAGATATGTGACAAAACATGGGACATGAAGTACGACTAGTGGACATATTACATCTGAAAACAGTGAAATGTGCCGTAACGAAAAAATATTACTTTAATGGATGTGGAAACGTCCTGAAAATTTGACGAGGGATACCTGTTTTATGACGTGTCCTAATACGCTGAGGAGACAGAAGTCATGGTACAGCGATATGCTCATGGCGGTAGTATCGCGTTCACAAGGTACAAAAGGACAGTGAATTGGCGGGGCTCTCATTTGTACTCAAATGATTCATGGTTCTCATTAGTATTCAGATGATTCATGTTAAAAGGCTTCCGACGTGATTATAGCCGCACGACGGGAATTAACAGACTTTAAACGCGGGATGGTAGCTGGAGCTAGACGCTTGGGACATTCCATTTCGGAAATCGTTAGGGAATTCAGTATTCCGAGATCCACAGTGCAAGAGTGTACCGAGAATACCACACTTCAGGTATTATCTCTCACTACGGACAACGCAGTGGCCGACGGTCTTCACTTAACGACCGAGAGCAGCGGCGTGTACTTAGAGTCGTCAGTGCTAACAGACAAGCAGCAGTGGGGTATGTACGATTAACATATCCATTAGGACAGTTAATGGGCTATAACAGCAGACTTCCGAAGCGAGTGCCTTTGCTAACAACACAACGTCGCCTGCAGCGACTCTCCTGGGCTCGTGACCATATCCTTTGGACTCTACACGACTGGAACATCGTGGACATGTCCGATGAGTCCCGATTTCAGTCGGTAAGAGCTGATAGTAAGGTTCGAGTGTGGCACAGACCCCACGAAGCCATGGACCCAAGCTGTCAACAAGCCACTTGCAAGCTGGTGGTGGCTCCATAATAGTGTGAGCGGTGTTTACATGGTACAGACTGGGTCTTCTGGTCCAACTAAACCGATCGTTGACTGGAAATGGTTAGGTTCGGCTACCTGGAGACCTTCTGCAGCCATTCATGGACTTCTTGTTCCCAAACAAAAATTTGCCATTTCACTGGACACCAGCTGTTAGCGATTGGTTTGAACAACATTCTGAGAAATCCGAGTGAATGATTTTTCCACCCAGATCGCCCGACATGAATTCCATCGAACGTTTAAGGGACGTAATCGAGAGGTCATTTCGTGCGCAAAATCCAGCTCTTGCAACATTTTCACAATTATCGAAAGTGATAGTGACAGGATGGCTCGATATTTCCGAAGGGACTTCCACCGACTTGTTGAGTCCATGTAATGTCGAGTTGCTGCACTACGCCGGACAAAAGGAGGTCCGACACGATAGTGGGAAATCCACTATCTATTTTCTATCTATTTTCCATCTTTTTTTAATCTCATTTTGTTCTATATCGTTCGTTGAATTCGTTCGGAGCGGACGTCCGATGACACCCGTTCAGGTCGTTCGTTGATACGTTCACTCAGTTTTTTTAGTACAGATGGTAGCTAACCCTCTGACCGTAAACGCTGAGCTACCGTGCCGGCGTCCATCTGAGCTACCGAGGACACAGATCAATAGCGCGACTGCAGGAACCCACATTCCCAACTGTCCACAATCTACATACGTAATGTTCCTAATAGACATTTGTCCATCCACTCATTACTCACGTCAACTAAGGTGGCGATTCCCGTAAGTGTTCGGGCAACCTGTGCGCGCTCCACATACACTCCTGGAAATGGAAAAAAGAACACATTGACACCGGTGTGTCAGACCCACCATACTTGCTCCGGAGACTGCGAGAGGGCTGTACAAGCAATGATCACACGCACGGCACCGCGGACACACCAGGAACCGCGGTGTTGGCCGTCGAATGGCGCTAGCTGCGCAGCATTTGTGCACCGCCGCCGTCAGTGTCAGCCAGTTTGCCGTGGCATACGGAGCTCCATCGCAGTCTTTAACACTGGTAGCATGCCGCGACAGCGTGGACGTGAACCGTATGTGCAGTTGACGGACTTTGAGCGAGGGCGTATAGTAGGCATGCGGGAGGCCGGGTGGACGTACCGCCGAATTGCTCAACACGTGGGGCGTGAGGTCTCCACAGTACATCGATGTTGTCGCCAGTGGTCGGCGGAAGGTGCACGTGCCCGTCGACCTGGGACCGGACCGCAGCGACGCACGGATGCACGCCAAGACCGTAGGATCCTACGCAGTGCCGTAGGGGACCGCACCGCCACTTCCCAGCAAATTAGGGACACTGTTGCTCCTGGGGTATCGGCGAGGACCATTCGCAACCGTCTCCATGAAGCTGGGCTACGGTCCCGCACACCGTTAGGCCGTCTTCCGCTCACGCCCCAACATCGTGCAGCCCGCCTCCAATGGTGTCGCGACAGGCGTGAATGGAGGGACGAATGGAGACGTGTCGTCTTCAGAGATGAGAGTCGCTTCTGCCTTGGTGCCAATGATGGTCGTATGCGTGTTTGGCGCCGTGCAGGTGGGCGCCACAATCAGGACTGCATACGACCGAGGCACACAGGGCCAACACCCGGCATCATGGTGTGGGGAGCGATCTCCTACACTGGCCGTACACCACTGGTGATCGTCGAGGGGACACTGAATAGTGCACGGTACATCCAAACCGTCATCGAACCCATCGTTCTACCATTCCTTGACCGGCAAGGGAACTTGCTGTTCCAACAGGACAATGCGCGTCCGCATGTATCCCGTGCCACCCAACGTGCTCTAGAAGGTGTAAGTCAACTACCCTGGCCAGCAAGATCTCCGGATCTGTCCCCCATTGAGCATGTTTGGGACTGGATGAAGCGTCGTCTCACGCGGTCTGCACGTCCAGCACGAACGCTGGTCCAACTGAGGCGCCAGGTGGAAATGGCATGGCAAGCCGTTCCACAGGACTACATCCAGCATCTCTACGATGGTCTCCATGGGAGAATAGCAGCCTGCATTGCTGCGAAAGGTGGATATACACTGTACTAGTGCCGACATTGTGCATGCTCTGTTGCCTGTGTCTATGTGCCTGTGGTTCTGTCAGTGTGATCATGTGATGTATCTGACCCCAGGAATGTGTCAATAAAGTTTCCCCTTCCTGGGACAATGAATTCACGGTGTTCTTATTTCAATTTCCAGGAGTGTATTTTCAGCTGTCCCCATCAAGGTATATCAACAACACCTGTCGGCAGCTGAGGGTTTCAATTAATTATCATTTGTTCTAGAGAAGCTGCACGGTCATCAATAGTATCTGTTCTTTCGGGAACAGCTACTATCTTCACATACTTTTAGTGTTTTATTTCTCAGCAACGCCTGATCTCGGAAGACAGCTCTGCGTTACCCTTGTTTTACTTTCGCTGTTAGTATCTTATGAGCCCTGTTCAAATTACTATCCATTCCGTTCAAAAGATCTTCAATATCCTTTGCCTTTCCTGACTGAATCACACTGGCATTGACAAACCTCAAAATTTTTATTTCTTCTCCGGACACTTGTAAATGTAAGACATAGTTTCACTTCTTTGCTCTCTCTGCTGGAAAGTCTCTGTCCTCTCTTTGTCCTTCTCTTTTCCTTGCTTCTTCTCTTTACCCTCTTCTCCGCTGCGGCGTTCGAGACCTCTCTTCTTCCCTTTTATTTGTTCCTCCCTTTCTCTTTCTTTCCTGCGTGTCTGAAGGCCGACCCACGCGTAGCCGGTGACGGGGTAACGCGTAATTCCCCGCCCCGGGTAGACAAGTAGGACATGTACGTCCCCCTGGTAATGGTCAGGCTTAGGGAGGGGTGATTACCCGAGCTGGTACCTTTCGAACGTGCCGATTGGTCCCTCCATCCGTTTCTCGGGAGGTGTGACCTGAGGTGTGGACAATCACCTGAGGCGGGAGTACCCAGAGAGGGCCCCCACGAGGAAGGGGCGCACCATCAGAGACGCTGGTAGTCATGGGGGATACTTTCTCAATGGTTACCTTACTCCTACAACTTCTGCATACAAGAGAAAACTAGATGAGTCTCAGCCACGGACAGTTCTTCCATCAGTGCCAAAGTTGCTAGTTGTTTCTCGGTCTGACGAAGGTCAAGACCTCTACAGTCAACCCTTTCATTATTCAGAAAGGCGTCGACACAACTGCAGGTTGTGTAAAGTCTTGCTTCCGACTACGAAATGGCACCTTGTTGTTAGAAAGTCAGTGCCCTCCAGGCACAAAAATTGCTGCAAACTACACTGCTACACACCTTCCCTGTCCGGGTGGAGGCACACTGTACTTTAAATTCATCACGTGGGGTAGTTTATAAACTCTCACTTGACGGATTATCCAATGAGGACATTCAATACTACCTGTCTGACCAGGGCGTAACGGCTGTACATCGAGTCATGAAAAGGGTTGAGAAGGACTTGGTACCGACTCGTACTGTCTTCTTGACGTTTGAGAGAGTTCATCTTCCATCCAACATTAAAGCAGGATATGAGATCATTTCAGTTCGCCCTTACATCCCCAACCCTATGTGTTGCCCTCGGTGTCAGCGGTTTAATCATACCAACCAGTCGTGTTCCAGTCTGGCCAAATGCGTTACATGTGGCAGGGATGCCCGTGAGGGTGATTGTCCACCTCCATCCCCTCACTGCATCAACTGTATTGGCGATCACGCTGCTTCTTCTAGAGATAGCCCTATTTTCAAAGATGAACGAATTATTCAGGAAATCCGAGTCAAGGAAAAGGTGTCCACATTTGCTGATCATAAGTTATTCGGCAGTAGAAAGCCCACTGTGCTCCCAGCAGGTAAGTATAGCACTGTCCTTGCATCTCCTCGGCCTACTAAGGAGGTAGCCACACAGACTTGCAATCTCACCTTTAGCGCTATGGTCGTCAAATCGGCCATCCAAAAGATTGCCCATTCATCCTTCCCACTATCGCCTGCTCACTCTCAGGCTCACTCTTCATCGGCTCCTGCTAAATCAGGGGCCCCAAAATCGGACGCCTGGATTACCAAAAATTCCCTGTAATTTACTGCTGATGGAGATCCTTTAGTGCTGTTTTCTTACTGACACAGTTCGTGAGTGCTACACTCAGTTTCACAGTGACTTCTGCAGCTGTCGTCCCCTTATTTTTCGTCTCAGTCCTCTTCAACGATCGTCTGTCATGATCACTAAACACAATGTTATGACGTAGCGAATGATATTTTTCTGCTTCCCATGTATGCGGTATAAATCTTCACAGGTGCCTCTTGAAACACTGAACTCTTTGCTTATGGAAGCACCCACTATACGAGCACCAACAATACGCCTACGTTTGAACGCAATGAGCCCTGAAGTAATGCACCCACGACTATTAAGAGCACTCTTCTCGTCAAGGCTAACACTTGCATTGAACAGGTGCCATTCATAGTAAAATACAATATTACAACATGCAGGCGTGGGTAGCATCTGCATTTATTTTGAAGCACTCATTTCGTATGGTGCTTCCATATTTTTGTCCAACCCCTGTACATATATAGAAATATACATACAATAATTTTGATAAATATGTAGATGATAGATATTGATCTTTCCATGAAATATGGATCTTACCAAACTGTACTGTATGGTTAAATAATAATGCCATCCTCTTGTATATAAAATTCCAGAGATGAGGCAGTGCCATATTTGGATCTGCGGGTGGGGACTATTCAGTAGGATGTCAGCATCAGGCAAAACAAAACTGCCATTCTACGGTTCGGAGATTGAATGTCAGACCCCTTAACTGATAGGTCGGTTGGAAAATTTAGAAAAGGGAAGAAGCATAGGTTGAAGTTAGATATAGTGGGAATTAGTGAATTTCGGTGGCAGGATGAACAGAGCTTCTGGCCATGTGTGAACAGGGTTATAAATACAGAATCAAATGGGAGTAAAGCAGGAATAGGTGTAATTATGAATAAGAAAATAAGAATGTGCTTAAGCTACTGTGAACAGCACAGTAAATGTATTATCATTGCCATAGACAAGAAGCAAACATCACACCACAGCCAATTAGCTCCGCAGATGATGAAGAGGTTTAAAGAATTTATGCTGAGATAAAAGAAATTATTCAGATAGTTAAGGGAGAAGTAAAATTAAATTCTGATGGGAGACTGGAATTCGATAGTAGAAAAAGGAAGAAAGGGGAAAACATTGGGAGCATACAGACTAGGGGAAAGGAATGAAAGAGGAAGTTGCCTGATAGAATTTTGCGCAGAGCATAATTTAATAATCGATAACACCTGGTTTAAGAATCGTCAGTGAAGGCTGTATGCATGGAAGCGACAGGGAGGCACTAGAAGGCATCAGACTGAGTGTAAATTGTAAGACAGAGATTACGGAGTCAAATTTTAAATTGTAAGACATTTCCAGGAGCAGGATGACCTCTGACCACAATTTATTGGTTATGAACTGTGGATTAAAACTGAAGAAATTGCGAAAAGGTAGGGAGTGAAGACAGAGATTACGGAGTCAAATTTTAAATTGTAAGACATTTCCAGGAGCAGGATGGCCTCTGACCACAATTTATTGGTTATGAACTGTGGATTAAAACTGAAGAAATTGCGAAAAGGTAGGGAGTGAAGGATCTAGGAACTGGATAAGTAGAAAGAACCGCAGCAGATTGTTGAGAGTTTCGAAGGGAGGCAACGATTGACTGAGACAGGGAAATGGAATCACTATAAGACGAATGGGTAGCTTTGAGAGGTGAAATAGTGAAGGAAGCAGAGGATCAAATAGGTGAAAAGATAAGGCCTAGTAGAAATCCTTGAATATCACAGAAGATGCTGAATTTAATAGATGAAAGGAGAAAATATAAAAATGCAGCAAATAAAGCAGGCGAAAGGGAACACAGACATGTAAAAAATGTGGCTGACAGTAAGTGCAAAATGGTTCTGCAGGAATGGTTAGACGACAAATGCAAGTCTGTAGAAGCAGGTATAACATTGGGAAAAATTCAAACCGCCTTTAAGATGGCGAAAGAGACCTTCAGGGAAACGAGAAGTAGCTTTATGATTATCAAGAGCTCAGACAGAAAACGAGTACTATGCAAAGAAGGGAAGCTGGAAGGTGGAGGGAATATACAGCAGGGCTGCACAAGGAAAATGAACTTGAAGGCAATATTATAGAAAGGGAAGAGGAAGTGGATGAAGATGAAATTTGAGACATGAAAGTACGAGAAGAATTTGACAGAGCATTGGACGACTTACGCCAAAACAAGGCCCCTGGAGAAGACAACATTTCCTAAGGACTATTGATATCCTTGGGAGAGCCAGCCATGACAACGCTATTCCACCTGATGTGCAAAATGTGTGAAACAGAGGAAATATCCACAGATTTCAAGATGAATGCAAGAGTTCCAGTTCCAAACGGGTGCTGACAGATTCTAAATTTTACCGAACTATCAGTTTAGTACGTTACGATTGCAAGATTCTACCACGAGTTCTCTACAAAAGAATGAAAACGTGGTTGGAGTCGACGATGGGGGAGATCAGTTTGGATTCCAGAGAAATGTAGGAAACGCCACACAATACTGACCCCATGACGTATCTTAGAAGACAGGCTAAAGAAAGGCAAACCTATATTAATAGCATTTGTAGACTTGGAGAAAATTTGTGACAAAGTTGACTGGAGTACACTCTTTGGAACTCTGAAGGTAGTGGGGATAAAATACAGGGAGCGAAACGATGTATACAGCTTGTACGGAAACCAGATGACATTCATAATAGTCGAAGGGCATGAACAGGAAGCAGTAGTAGAGAAAACGTGAGACAGTGTTTAGCCCAACCAAAATGTTATTCAATCTGTGCATTGAGGAAGCAGTAAAGGAAACTAAAGAAAGCTTTGGAAAAGGAGTTAAAGTTCAGAAAGAAGAAACGCAAACTTTGAGGATTGTTGAGGCACTGTAAATCTGTCAGAGGCAACAAAGCACTTGGAAGAGCAGTTGAACGGAATGGACAGTGCCTTGAAAGGAGGCTGCAAGATGAAGATCAGTAAAAGCAAAACAAAGATAATGGAATGTATTCGAATTAAATCGGGCGGTGCTGAGGGAATTAGATTACGAAATGAGACACTAAAAGTAGGAGATACGTTTTCCGATTTGAATATTAAAATATCTGATTATGGCTGAAACAGAAACGATATAAAATGTAGGCTGGCAATGGCAAGAAAAGCACTTAAGCATTTATGAAGAAGAGAAATTTGCTGATATCGAATGTAAATTTAAATGTTAGGAAGTCGTTTTTTGAGGTATTTATGTGGAATGTTTGGAAGTGAAACGGTGACGATAAGCAGTTCAAGTAAGAAGATAATAAAAGCTTTTGAAATGTGGTGCAGCAAAAGAATGATGAATATTAGATGGGTAGATCGCGTAAATAATGAGGAAGTATTGAATAGAAACGTCGAGAAAAGAAATTTGTGCTGGAACTTGACTAAAAGGAGGAATTGGCTGCTAGGACGCATTCTGGGACAACATCGAATCATCGGTTTAATATTACAGGGAAGTGGGGTGATAAAAATCATAGAGAGGGACAAGAGTCGAATATAGTAAGGAGATTTAAATGGCTGTAGGTTGCAGTAGTTATTTGGAGATAAACAGACTTGCGCAGGCTAGAGTAGTGCGCAGAGCTCAGAGCTGCATCAAACCAAC
This sequence comes from Schistocerca nitens, assembly GCF_023898315.1. Taxonomy (NCBI): domain Eukaryota; kingdom Metazoa; phylum Arthropoda; class Insecta; order Orthoptera; family Acrididae; genus Schistocerca; species Schistocerca nitens. Next base: position 832,000,501 of record NC_064615.1, read on the forward strand.
CATCGGACTAAGGACCACAACGATAACAGATATATGAGTAGATAAACAGGGTCCACAGTCACCACAAATTATTATGTCATTCTGCTACACTGGCTGCCTTTGGTTGGATTACTCGTAAACTACGCTTTTTTATGAGTTAATTCGGTGCTTGCCATTTTCCGAATTCGTAGTGAGTGTCCTGTAGAAGTGTCCTGTGGCGATTTCTCCACATTTCTGCGATCGGAAAGAACAGAAGAAGTGTTGTCCACCCATTTCAAAACATCAGTGTTTATTTGTTTGAGAACATATATACTTACGAACACAACAATGTATAGAAGGCAGTACACAGCGTATTTTTATTTTGCCCTTGGCTTCTTGTTCTCCTTCTTAGTGCCAAATAACATCCAAAACAGTTTTCTCTCTCAATGGAGCTGACTACATCATTGACGAAACCCTTTTCATTACAAAGAAACGTAAATGTTTTATTTATGCAGAGTATATACTGTTTCTGTGTTCTGGTATTGTAAAATCTAAATAAATTTTTGCTAGATATTTGCTCTCTGTCGTCGGCGATCACTTGTAGAAATATCAGATTGTCATGGAACGTTCACAATATGCTGCAGGGAAGGCCATAGCGTGCCAATATTCACGCGTGTCGACTGTGCGTGCCGCCTGCAGGCCACACCCAACCTGTCTCGGCGTTGCTCGTTCCTTGCCGGAAGTACCGGTACTCGGTGCAGCGCACATTTCATTTGGTATTGCGGTGTGGCATTCTTCCGTCTCCACAAGTCGACACAGTGCGGCAGATCGTGATGTAAGCGCTGTTTACCCTTCGCTCTTTGTTCATGGTATGGAAGATACTCCACAGGTCCAGTAGATGTTTGTACAAAAAAAGAGAGCCTAGCGATCTATAACCAGAAGCTTTTAAAAATGAATGGGAATGACAGAAGATACGCGCATGAGAATTCTCACTATATATTATGCAGTTGCATAAGCGACAGGTACCGCAAATTTGCAATGAAACTTTATTACATTATTGTATTACAACACCAGGCAGAAAGAATTTAAATATTAAGTTAACTCTGATAGAGCAAAAAAGTAGAACGATCGACAGAGGGGTTCATTGTTCAGTAGACCAAGAAGCACTTTGTGCTAAATTTACAGGCATGAAGCACATGAAGAAATTGGCGGTACGAATAGTAAAATTTCTGAAGTCGCACGTATCATTCGCCTGTCAGCTGCAGGAAGAGTATGGAGAATTTATAAATTGCTGTAAAGTACATTGGTTAAGTCAGCAGGAACACGCGGAACGATTTTTCGATTTAAAACTCACTTTTGTTGAATTTATGAAGGAAAGAGGAGGGCGGGAACGAAAATTAGAATATCTGAAATGGATTGCAGACCTCGCAGTTTTATGGAGTCCAGTGCACGCTGCCCACAGTAAGACAATGAGGGAGAGAAAGTGTTTTTTTTTCTGATTTGATGGGCACTCATTTAAAAAGAAAATCGCTTTATAGAAGGGACACATTGTGACAGAGTCGAGTTCCCTTTGTTCACTGCCGTTAAACAAACGCAAAGTTTAAAGAATTCATTGTGACCTTCAAAGAATTACGAAAATAGTTTCCTAAACGTTTTGTTGACTCTAACGCTCTTGAATCTGTATTCGAGCTGTTTTCGAGACTGTTTGTCGTTTCAGTTGAAAGTGCTCCTATGCGTGTGCAAATGTGATTGACCTGTAAGCTAATTCCCGTTTTGATGAAAAATCCTTTTGGGTTTCCATGTCTCCGTAATGAGGTTGCAAAAGTGCCACAATACTTCTATCGACATATCTGCGTGGAAGACGTTTTTCCAATTATGAAACTAACTAAATCACGATTACGTGACAACTTGAGTGCGGAAGTCTGTGAAATTGTTTGTGTGTGTTCGTATGCCGACGGTTTGCACTATACTGGTGTCCAAAATTAAAGCAACAAAAACCACTATTTCTCCGTCCTGGTCTCATTCACGATATAAACATGCAGACTGTCAACAGATGTCCGCACGATCGTGTTCTGGACGGAAGATAGCATCACGGTCAACGGACAATCACGTCAATGATGACGTCAAGGCACATATCAACCGGGGTAGTGTTTGCCGGGTAGTCCAAATCCATCATCGCAGTGTACAGTCATAGACGGTCCTGTATGGCACAGTGAAGACGCCCATCGGACTCTGTCTTACCATTATATAATCTGTCTGAAACCTGTCAGTACCTCCAGGCTTGTTCCACGTATACAACCTTATGATTCTTGAACCAAGTGTTAACTATGATTAAGTTATGCTCTGTACAAAATTCTACCAGACGGCTCCCTCTTTCATTTGTTAGCCCCAATCCATATTCACCTACTATGTTTCCTTCTCTCCCTTTTCCTACTCTCGAATTCCAGTCACCCGTGACTATTAAATTTTCGTCTCCCTTCAGTACCTGAATAATTTCTTTTATCTCATTATACATTTCATCAATTTCTTGATCATCTGCAGAGCTAGTTGGCATATAAACTTGTACTACTGTAGTAGGCGTGGGCTTCGTGTCTATCTTGGCTACAATAATGCGTTCACTATGCTGTTTGTAGTAGCTTACCCGCACTCCTATTTTTTTTATTCATTATTAAACCTACTCCTGCATTACCCCTGTTTGATTTTGAATTTATAACCCTGCATTCACCTGACCAAAAGTCTTGTTCCTCCTGCCACCGACCTTCACTAATTCCTACTATATCTAACTTTAACCTATCCATTTCCCTTTTTTAATTTTCTAACCTACCTGCCCGATTAAGGGATCTGACATTCCACGCTCCGATCCGTAGAACGCCAGTTTTCTTTCTCCTGATAACGACATCATCTTGAGTAGTCCCCGCCCGGAGATCCGAATGGGGGACTACTTTACCTCCGGAATATTTTACCCAAGAGGACGCCATCATCATTTAACCATGCAGTAAAGTTGCATGCGCTCGGGAAAAATTACGGCTGTAGTTTCCCCTTGCCTTCAGCCGTTCGCAGTACCAGCACAGCTAGGCCGTTTTGGTTAGTGTTACAAGGTCAGATCGATCAATCATCCAGACTGTTGCCCCTGCAACTATTGAAAAGGCTGCTGCCCCTCTTCAGGAACCACACGTTTGTCTGGCCTCTCAACAGATACCCCTCCATTGGGGTTGCCATCTGTATCGCTGAGGCACGCAAGCCTCCCCACCAACGGCAAGGTCCATGGTTCATGGGGTAGGTCCATGGTTCATGGGGTAGGACTGGTTTATAACATGATATATATCACTGGTTTATATAACACGATATATATTTGTCGACGATAATTTTTGTTTCATACAAGTTGGATGATATTTGATGTGTAACCAAATTAACAATTTATGTAATTTTTACATTAATTTTTACTTTTTTATATTTGCCCTGTTTTTTTTCTATTTGAACTTGTATTGTTTATATATAGGAGTACAACACTTGCAAATTGCCTAAGGCCGAAGTCTAGATAGTGAAATAAGCACG